>NW_028274815.1:17864806-18018663 GCF_037043125.1 Eumetopias jubatus
GTCTATCCACAGTGCATTTTATTAATAAATGTAAATTAGTTTGAATTACAGTTTCTTGTTTATGGGAATAACTGATTTAGATTCTGATATGCAGGAAGACCAATTCTGAATTCTAAGCTCCTGAGACACCAGTCATCATGTCAAAACACATGGAACAGAGGGGAACACAATCTAAGTACACTTTCTTAAGTATTCTCCCTTCTTCCTACACTTCTTTTTAGCAAAAAAAAAAAAAAAAAAAAAAAAAAAAGCCCTGTTTTCTGGAATTGTTGGCTTTATCACTGGAAATAATACGCTGCACGAAAGCTATTTGAGTCAGAGTCAGCTATCTACTTACATTAGAGAAGAAGAGCTTTGCTGAAGTTTGGAATGTTTCACTTGCTGAAAACTAGGAATGATCTAGATTCACTGGCAAGCACATTGGCTGAGAGAGTTTCTTAAGAGTATTATTTTATGCTTGGAGTTAATTGTGTACAATTCCCATCCATCACTGGCTTATTAACTCCTGAAAGTAAGATGCTAGGTCTTACTAACCATAGTGACATTATGTCACTGTGATAATGGCTTTTGTAAAGCAAGCAAACTCTTCTTTTCTCCTTCCCTTCCCCTCTCTCTGCCTTATCACCTTCCTTTCTTTCCCTTTCAGTATGTACGGAGTCATGCTCCACCATATCATTGTTTGGTTTACTGAAATCTTTGGATATATTTTACTGTCTTTCTGGATAAAAAGAATGAGGGCTTCTGGGTCTGTACAGAAATCTGCTGAGATTATTTCTGGATACACTTGCCATTATTCTGTGTGTAATGTTAGGTATTTGGGGGCAATAGTAGGAATCCAGTTATAGAGCCTTGGTGGTAACATAAAAACTGCTAGCTTTATAATATGTTGGAGGAGGTTGGTGAAAAGAGATATTGCTGAGATCATTATGCAAATTAACAAGGGCCCTTTGTCGGGGGAAGAGGAGAAACAAAGAAGAGCAGAGGGAGGGATGAGCCTTCTAAAAACTCAGAAATGTTCCTCAGTCTCCTCATGTCCATTTTCCTTCCCTTCAAAATACATATACCAGCCCTAGGACAGAACCATGTGGGTATTATATTAGTCAGGGCTCTCCAGAGAAACAGATCCAATAGTTAAGGGAGAGAGAGACTGATTAAGACTGATTGATTCAGCATCCTGGAGACCTAGAAAGAGCCAGTATTTCAGTTCATGTTCAAAGGCAAGAAAGAATTGATGTCCCAGCTCAAGGCAGTAAGTCAGGAGGAATTTCCTCTCACTTGTGGGAGGTTCAGCTGTTCTACTGTCTGTTCTGTTCAGGCCTTCAACTAACTGGATGAGGCCCATCCACACCGGGAGAGCAATCTGCTTTACTCAGTATATAGATTCAAATATTAACCTCACCCAGAAACATCGTCACACATATACCCAGAATAAGGCTTAAGCAATTGGACTGTGGCCCAGTCAAGCTGACACAAAAACTTAACTATCACAGGTATAAACAGGCGTGAATGTCAACCGTCAGTAGTAGATGACGTGAGTGCTTTGACAGTAGAAGAAGAAATTTTACTCCTTTAGGGTGGGCTTTGCGCCAGTACCTGGAGTGAGTTTTGCCTTAGCTCACCAGGTGCACAGAGAAAGAAGTCCAGTGAAGACTTGATGTTTGTGAAATATGCCTTCTCTACAATCCACTTTTTATTCCACCTATTCCTGAATATAAGGTTGGATATGGGCTGTTGGTAAACACTCAACTTTTCATTCTGTATCTTATTAATCTTTTGCTGGCCACTCAGTGCCTATTGTGAGCCTTAGGTGGAAATGACAAAACCTACCTCAGCAGTGGCTCATTAAAGGCCAGAGAGAAATGGCCCGAAAGAGTTATTTTAATGTTCCATTTTGGGGTTGAAATCTCTAAAGCTCCACATATCATCTGCTTGAAGGTTTTCTTCTTCTGCTGTATAGACCTGGTTCATGTTGGATAGAAGCCTGAAATCTATCTGAGCATATTGTTATCAGCCTCACTTCCTTGCCAAAGCTCTTTCATTCGCTATTAGCAAAACAAAAGATGAAAAAACAGCTTCCTGAAGCCACTTAAATCTTTCCCACTGACAGAAACATAGGAGGCTAACACAGATGGTAGGAAGACAAACTATGGTTGATCAAGCTAGAGATTTGGTCCTCATGTTGCTGCCTAATTGATTTGACTGATTTCTGAATTTGCCAAATTAGCATGCTGCTTTCTTCCAGTGTAGAGTCCTTTCCATGAAAAAAAAAAAAAAAGTCCTTTGCCCCATCTATCACAGACCTTGTTCAACACTGCACCGTGATGCCAGGACAACACAGGTCCTGTCCATCCTACTGATACTGAGCACAAGTGGGAAACCAAAAGTTAAGGCCAAGAACTGGGTGGGGAGGTTCTCACAAGGGAAAGGGCTTTCATCCCAGCTTAGCTTAATGGAATGAAATAGAGTTTCAGTATTTTGAAACACAGATTGACAAACTGATATGAAAACAAAACAAGACCCTTTGTAGCATAGAACCTCGATGATCTAAGAGACATTTTCCCAAAGTCAAAGATGATCACATTATTCTGCAAAACCTTGGCGGTATAAATGAGACCCGTGCTGAGGTCTGCAGAACATACCCACAAAGATGCAAAGAATGGAAGCACAGAAATATGAAAACTATTCAGGCAGTATGATATGAAGAAAACAAAATTACTTTAGCTACTCCTAGCTAGCCCTAGCTCCTTTAAAAAAATCCATTTGTGCATTTATTTATTAAAAAACTATATTGTCTGTTTGCATGCCACTCACTCTCATCCACCCTTCCAAATGTTAAGACCCACAAGTTCAGGAAAGTTGTCTTATTCATATTTATATTTTCAGAATCTAGACCAGTACATGGCACAAAGGTTTCCAGGAAACATATTTGGATTAGTTGACCAAAAACATACAAAAACTAGGAAATATTTATTAGCATTTGTAATCAAGGAGAAACCAAGGGCAAACAGGTTCAGCTTGAGAAAGAAAAGGGTTAATTTACCCAAGAGTCCCACAGACAAAGAAAGAGTTGTCCACAGGGGTAAATGAATAAGGTCATTTAATGTTATCCCACTTGTACTCTTAGGGTCCAAGTGACAGCATGGAAATCAAGATTTAGCTATGACACATCATGGGGAAATGTTTAACTGGCAACTTATGGAAATTAATCAGAAGCTTATAAATGGAGCATCAGGTGATGGTCCTCACTCACATGTAACTTTTTCCATGCATGGCATGTAAACTGAAGAGTATTACATTTCTATGGTGGCATCCAACGGTACTGGGAGCAAAGGACACATGGAAGAAAGTCTCTTCAACTGGGAGAAGAGCTCACTGCTTCCACCTTACATAAAGCATGAATGCTAATCTAGCAAAAAAACACGTCAGTAGTGCTAGGTTTAAATTTAGGATGTGGTCTTGAATAATATAAGCTAAAGTAAATAAAATGGACATGAGACATTGAAGCTCTAGCAGAGAACATGAGTGAGTACAGGTAAATACAGGGATATGGAATTATAGGTACAATTGGATGGGATTTTTTCATACAGGAGAAGGGACATCTTCCCCCAGGAGAAGGAGTTAAATATAGCCATAAATAAGCAATAGGTTTTTTTGTTTGTTTCAAGTTTTTAAATTCTAGTTAGAGAATTCAGAGATTCATCACTTACATATAACACCCAGTGCTCATCGCAATAAGTGCCCTCCTTAATACCCATCACCCATTTAACCCATTCCCTGCCCACCTCCCCTCCAGCAACCCTCAGTTTGTTCTCTGTAGTTAAGAGTCTCTTATGGCTTGCCTACCTGTTTTTCCTTTTTCTTTTCCCTTTCCCTATGTTCATCTGTTTTTTCAAATTCCACATATGAGTGAGATCATATGGTATTTGTCTTTCTCTGACTGACTTATTTCGCTTCACATGATATACTCTAGCTCCATCCATGTCATTGTAAATGGCAAGATTTCATTCTTTTGATGGCCGAGTAATATTCCATTACATACACACACACACACACACACACACACACACACACGCACACGCACACACCCCACATCTTCTTTATCCATTCCTCAGTCAGTAGATGTTTGGGATTTCTCCATAATTTGGCTATTGTTAATAATGCTGCTATAAACATCAGGGTGCATGTGCCGCTTTGAATCAGTATTTTCGTATCCTTTGGGTAATACCTAGTAGTAATAAGCAATAGTTTTTATCTTGGTGGAAGAGAGGAAGTTTTTAGAGAAATTGTTTGTGAAGTCTCCAAAATTCTTCAAGAAACAAAAGGTAAATTTGTTTGCTGAGAATAAAATTATGTACTTGGATAACAGGTTTAAGAGAAGATCTAAATTTTAAAAAAGTAACTGAGAAGAATAAGAGCAATCCTTCCTAGGAAGAAAACTGAAATGACTGCTGAGTGATACTGAGATGCTTGCAATAGTGGACACGGATTTAGTTGTCATCTACAGGCATGGTGGTGTTTTCTTCAAAATTTAACAGTCACTTAGGCATGAAGATAGAGAGTACAGATCATGGCACCCCCCCGCCCCCTCCAAGACTGGGTTGCCAGGAGACAGGTGGCAGATAGCAAGAAGACTGATGTTTCTAGTAAGAGAGTTCAGATGCATCACCCTACTCAGTTGGTGGCACAGCTATTCCCCTGACCCTGTCTCTTTGTACCTGTCATAAGTACAGAGTGATCTACCTAAAGTAGAGTCATCCCTTATATTCTTTAGGCACCTCACCAACAATAGGAGAAAATTCATATGGATGCTATTGTTCCTTCACAATATGGACACAATCAACTTCTTCAACCTTACCTCTTAATAAATGCCTGTTTGCCTAATCTTGCTTCATGCTTTGTGGATTCTTTTCCAAACGGGGAACAATTTCTGCTTTCTTCATTAGGATACAAGGACTTCCACATGTAACTGCTAGAATGGTTCAGTCCTCAGTGGGTTTCCACAATCGGTTCCCTCTTCTTAAAACACTCTTCCCCCTGTATGTGGACTCATAGACATTGTTTTCCACATTCATCATATATCACTCTGACTGTCAAGTTTCACTTCTTAGTTTTCAATGAGTTTTGATGTATGCAAAGTGAACCACTCTTCCCTTTATACAAATTTTATAACTTATCCCTATTTCCAAACTTACTTAATTATAAATATGCATTTAAATGTGTCTCCTATTAGATTGTGATCACGTTAATAACAATGACTTCTCAGCACTTTTTTTTTTAACCTCAGGACCTCTGTGAAACACCGGAGTTACTCAATAAATATGCATTGGCCTGAAGACACCATGACTGTAGAGTTAGGTAAAGGGATAATGTGGCTTTGAATAGTGAAGGGGCACCAAGAGGGCAACTCCCGACAGAATGAAAGATGCAAAGAGACTGCAGGTTTGGAAGATAATGACAGCCCTGCCTTTATAGACTTCTTCAGAAAGTAGCACATAATATGGATGCAAAGGTCAGGTGAACCAGACTATAGAAATCTTTAAAGACTACATAATGAAGATTAGATGAAATATTGTTGAAAATTAGAATCCCAATGATTAAAAGGTTTTTATTCTCTTTTCTAAGAAACATTGGTTTAGGAGATGAAATTACTAAAAAAAAACACATCACATTATACTAAAATTTACTAGTCCACCCTTTTCTACAACCATATGTAAAAGTATTTGCTTTATTCACTTCACTGAGTTTTTAAGGGATTAAATTATGTAAAACATCAAAAAATCCTACTAGAATGAAAGGTGCCATAATTAAACAAAATTAAATTACAAATGACAGAAGTCAGACACAAAAGAGTTCAACTGTATATGATTCAAATTCATTTAAAGTACAAAAACATGAAAACACATTAATCTATATTGTCAGAAGTGAAGATAATAGTTACACTTAGATGTGGTCCTGCTGAGGATGGACCAAGAAGGGGGTTTCTGGACTGCTGGATTATTTTCTTTTTTTCTGGGATTTAGGTGCTAGCTCATAGGTGTGTTCAGATTATGAAAGATCATTGAGATGTACCTTTTCCTAAATGTAAATCACTTTAATTCAAAAATGCTTTAAAAGTATAAACACAAGACTAAGAGTAAAGTTTGCAAAAAAGATACAATACCCAGAAAAGTTACTGTGTCTAATGTAAAAACAAACAAAAAAATCCTGACAAATTTATTTGAAAAAGACAAATAACCCAAGAGAAAAATGGGCAAAGAGCATTAACAAACAACTCATGGAAGGCATACAAATGGCTAATAAACATGTTTTTAAAAAAGATGTTTAATTTATTATTGATCTGGAAGCTGCAAATTCAAAAAACTAGCTACCATTTCTCATCTAGCAGACCAGCAAACATTAAGAAGATGGATAATACCATAATGGCCAGCCTTTGTTGAGTACATACTATGTGATGACATTTTTCTACCTGCTTTATTTTTTTTATAATCCTCATTTAACTTGTGGTCTTATTTCTAATCTCCATTTTATAGGAAATATTAGTACTTTTCTCAAATAGTAGGTGGTAAAGTTAGGCTTCAAAGCAGGCCATTGATCCCACAACTCTTAGCCATTATTTTAACCACCATTTTGTTTATTTTATGTTCTCTATTGGAATTCTGCATGTTAGTAATGAACATATCTCCTCTACAGACACCGAGCAATTCACAAACCAAACACAGGAATAGAGGGGAATTTTAAAATATTTTAGTTATGTTATGGTGGCTATTGAAATTGCTACTTTAATACTTTTAGGGAGCTGCCCAAGTATCCCAATGCTAACTTAAAGATGATTTTCCCAATGATTTGTATTTTTTTAATTATTAACATACTGAATATTAAAACTAAGCCCACAGACAAGTGGCATTGAATTCATTTAATTGTGCTACCGAGGTAGAAGAAATGTTGGGATTATGGTTAAATTTAGTCAGAAAATTTGTTTTTAGATTTAGTTATATACACTGAGAGTGTAGGAATGCTATAACCAAACAAATGGTGGGAAATAGAATATAGATACTAATTCTTTAATTTTTTGTGACTGAAGTTCAGTGAAATATAGGAGGTCAGAGAAAGAAAAATGAAGAGAACGTAAAATTATAATGCTATTATTGTTAAATAGATATTACTTTTTAAAAGTGCTAATTATATAAAGTATTACACAAAGTTATAGTTACCTTTAGAAATCCACTAGAAGAAAATGTATAAACCTTCAAAATTATCAGAACACATACACAAAGCATAGCAAAGAAAATCACCATGTAAAGATTATAAAACTTAGGAACATATCACAAAAAATCTAAACCTAAACATATCTGTCATATATGTACATTCATAAATTGGCTACAATACCAATTGAAAGAAACAATAGCAGTTGGACCACAAATCAAAACCCTATATACTCCATATAAGAGATATATTTAAAACAAATGATTTAGAAAGGTTATCAAAGTCTTAAATTACAGTGGGTTGGTAAAATGCCCTTCACCCACACGGGCAGAAACAATAGATAATGATATGATTTGAGGGGGCAGAGATTAATTATAAGCCTCTCTCTCTTGCTTCTGAACTACACTGAGAACTTACTCAAGAGTACAGAAGAGGCACAATACAGTGCCTATTTTGGTAAAATTATATTGAGGACATAGCTTTAATACCTGAATTGAATTTATCCACTCAAGGAAGGTATCTGTAGGAGTCGTGGCCCTATGATCATGTCCCGGGAAGTAGAAGTGAAAGAAACCTTTACTGTAGGTCTACAGGGATGAAATGAGAACAGGGGTAAGGTGAGAGATAGAAAGATATAAATAGAGGGAAGAGCATGTATGTGTACCTGAGGCTGAGCACCAAGAACACTTGGCCGCTTATGAAAAGTGACCAGTGGAGTCTTTCAGACAAGTTTGTGAATGAATGATATGATTATTCTCTGATAGGGAATAGTGAAAAGGGGCCACATTTGGGGAGAAAGACAACAAATCTGGTTTTATATATATTGACTTTAAGATGCCCAAGATAATATATCAAGAAGACTTGATATATAGGTCTGGAACAAAAAGTAGAGCTTATGATTTTTCCCACTTTTCCCTTTCTCACTGTGGGAGTTTTGTTACTCATTTATTATGCATATGATTGAAAAATGTCATTTCTTCCAATGTAATTTCTTTGTAGTGTAATATTTAAATAGCACCAGTATTCAGCATCAGCCCTTTTTAGCATGGTGTTCCCATTCATGATTATGGATAGATTTCATGGTCAGGTGTTCTTGTTTTTTATTTTCTTACTTTTATGTCTTTTTTAAATAAATTATCCCCAAGATTCTCTCACAGGTACAATAGTTCCCCAAGTTCATCCCTGTTTGAGAATGTCTTCTTCTAACATTTGGATACAAGACATAACTCAGCTTGTCATGATAGTTTGGTCATAAACTCTTGTATGCTGAACTTGTAGACTTAGGCCTTTTTTTGTAAAAATTCAACATTGTTGCAAAAAATTAGAAAATGAACCTGATTTTTTTTTTTCACTTTGAGAGTTGTTTTTCTGCTTGGATGACTGAAAATTTCTTTCTCCATTCATGAAGTTCAGTAATTTGTTGAGGATATGTTGTGGCAGTAGCTGTTAATGTATGAATTCTTCTGCAAAAGACACATCCTATATTTGTTAAAATCAAATTCAGCTGCAATTATCAGCAAAAACCAAAATATCAGTGAGTTAACAAGATAATAGCTTATTTTCCTTTCATACTAAAAAAAAAAAAAATCTGGAGGAAGCCACTACGTCAGTATTCTAAGAACCATAAGGAGAAATGCAGACAAATGAGCAAACCATGTTCCTCTGACTATATTTCCTGCAATTCACACACACTCTTCTTGCTTACATCCTACTGGTCAAAACTTAGTCCTATGGTCACACTTGAGTGGCAAAAGTAGTGGGGAAATGTTGCTTTTATTCCAAGCAACCTCTTCCAAATCCTCTGTTTGCTTTGATATGGTCTACTTAAATTATCTTTGACTCTTTCCCCCCTAAGTCATTGGCCTACTTCTCTGAGCTGCCATTTAAGAGTGGAATAGCACACTTATTGTGTCTTTTCTGTATTATGAGGGCATAGATGGAGTTGGAGAACATGGGATTGCAGAGAGAACACAATGAGGGAGATATATAACCTATAATGAAAGCTGTGTACTCTTCTTAGATCATTTAACCTATTCAGGAATCATTGAGCAACACCTTTGAGTCTCATCCAAATAAGACCCCGAGTTTCCATCAGAAAGAAACAGTCATGTTACTCACTCTTCCTTTCACTTACTGGTAACACTGTAACAGTCGTGGCCACCATGTCACTAAGTCAGAAGAAGAGAAATGTACTGAAGCATGTGGGGAAGACCCATTTTTAATGATTCAATCTAAGAGCTAGGGAAACTTCTCTGAAGCTCTTGCAAAATGTGCAGAACCCATATAGAGCAAACTGAGTAATTTTGCTAAGGTCCATGAAAAAGATGAACAAAAAGTAAAGCTACAGCATGAAGCTAAATGGCAAGAATTTACATGGTAAAATTTGTAAGAAGAAAAAAAAATTCTAAGTATTAATTTACAAACATAATACAAATTAATTTTATACTGGCATGATTTCCTTAAGAAATGAAAACAAATGCTAAATTATATGATTTATATGGAAGAATAAATGTCTAAGGATTGCAAATAAGTTTTCATTTTAAATAGAGTAATGGGAATAGATTGTCTTTCCCACAGAGTAAAACATATTTTAAAGCTATAGTAACTAAAGGATGTGGGACAAGGCCAAGAAAAGGCAGAGGCATCAGGGCCACCTGTTGGAAAAATCAGGGGAAAGAATATATTACACTTATAGTATACAATCAAGTAAACAGTTCAAATCCAAGGGAAAAGGGCATTTTAAAAAAAGGCTAAACACCTGGAAAATAGAACTAAACCTGAAACTAATGTAACATTACATTTCAACTATACTCAAAACAAAAAAACCATAAATCCTATCTAACATCAAAAAATGGTAAAATGCATTAAATATTCAAATTTAGAAAATGTGACCAAAGAGTAAAAATGCTAAATATACATTAGTAAAAAATATAATTGTGTATTCTTACAAGACACACCAGTAAAAGTAAAATGGTAAATTTATGTATGATCAGTGAATTGTATTTAGGTCGATATCCTGGTTGTGATATTATACTAAAGTTTTGCAAAATGGTTCCCTTGGGGGAAACTGGGAAAAGTGTACAAAGAATCACTGTGTGTGTGTGTATGTGTGTGTGTGTTTTGTACCTGAATGTAAATCTATAATTATCTCAATAAAATGTTTAAATAAAAACCCATGAAATCTGAAATAAACCCTACAAATATGTAATAGCACAGAAAAAGTTGAGGCTCCAGACCCAATAAACCATAGACCCTTCCCTCCTCAAACCTAACATTGTTAATGTTTATACTTGTTCATTATAGCCTTTGAGTGTCACGGTAAGAGGTGTGAGCAGAATTGGAACTAGAATAGAGAAAAGCTGTATATTGATGCCCATTAAACCTTTGTGAAAGTTTGCTTCTTTGAGATAATCTTGGGTCACTTATGTCTTTAGCTCCAATGGTGATCTATCAGATATCATGAGGTCAAAAAAATTAACTGGCAGTTACAAACTAAACAACATTTTTTCTTGGTAGGAACCATATAAAACCATGAATATGAATTTAGATTTCAATATTTATATAAGGAATATACTGGTAAGTGAGAAAAGCATATCATAAAACAGTACAAAAATAAGATACTGTTTTGAAAGAAACACACACATGTACATATGTATATGTATTTTAAAGAGAGTTGTTTTGTGACTGTAATGATCTTTCTTTGAAACTTTTATGCTTTCTCTGAGAGCATGCATTAGATTCTGCTTATTGAACAAACACAACGAAGACCTGTAGCAGAGAATGTTCATTACAGAATGTTTTATGCAGAATTTTTTAGGCCCTTGCTGCCTGATTTCTCCATCGACTCAACTGACCCCCTCAAAGCATGAAGTTGTGATTGTATTATGTGGCAGCTTCTGGCTCCTCAAGGTCCCAATATTCAAACCTTGATCTCTGGCCTGTACTCATTTAACTTCTGATTACAATTTATTTAATAACCATCCCACCTCTGCCTTCCTTTAATTTCTGATTATAATTCATTTGTTTGTAAAATCTCACTACAGACAAAGGTATGGCCTCAGATGAACAGGTTTCCCTAACAAGAATTTCAGAACCAAGTCAATGTGATTTTCCTTCCCTATAACCCATAACAGAAAAAGGAAGAAGGACCATCATTCTGCTCAATGAAATGCTGCTGATCTAGCCCGTGCTTTAATTTTTTTCAAGGGTTATTATCCCTTCCTTCCTTATTATTTATTAACATCTCCTCTCTTATGGCTTGTTTACTTAAAAGGAAATATATCCAACTTTTTGGGGGCGCTGAGTACAATGCACCAACTACATTTTTTAGCATCATGCTGACACATGCTCAACTGGAAAATTATCCCCATCTCAACTGCTTGTCTTAACAGATCAATGTGAATGTAAATGAAGGAAATGAGTGAATAGAGATTTATATTTTTATCAAAGGAAAAAAATGTACAAAATAAACTGAATCCGGCGTCCTACTTATCCAGTCTCAGATGCAGTGCCTGGGTTTACAGAAGCAAAGCTCAGCTCTCTAGCAGAGGAGGACTCAAACTCATCTTTTCACTCTGCCTCATCTCTATTTTTTATCCTAAAGAGATTCTTGGGCCTGCCATGTTTTCCTCGCCCTACTGGTTTGTTTGACATTTCTCAAGGCTCAACCTCCAACACTGGCCTTCTGCCCAGCAATACTCCTGCCCAGTGACCAGTTTCCAGGCCTCACAAACTTGATGATCTCTATTGCAATTTCTGACTTCCATCTTAGTACACAGCAGACAATACCTGCAAGTCTTTGCTATAGGACCAAAAAAGTTCATCACCTTGACCCCTTCTCCCAGGCATTCAGCCACTTTGCTAATCTACTAGAGGCCCACTGAGTATGTTTTGTGTCATCAGAACCATTCTATACATCACAGAGAAATAGAAAATAAATCTTAATATGGTCGCCAAGAAGTTACAATCAATTTGAGGAGCCCCGAAATTACAGAGTAATTTAATGTTAACCTGAATTTAATGTTATAAACATTAACTGGCAATCAGCTTGGGGCCAATTAGAAATACTGAGAATTAAAATAAATCAATTCCATTGAATTTACTTCAGATCATATGGCTGACAGCTAAGTGCCTGTGGTAGAATTTTTTCCCATGTTAATATAACCAGTGGATAAGTTTCCACCAATCTCAGTGCCTGGAGCAGTGGTTGGCAAGTCCTATGGGTGGAAACACTAGGAAATACATTTCGGGGAGAATGAATGGCAGAAAATTACAGCTGTACTCAGTGGAAATGATGGTAGATTCAGTTCACCCTTAATTAACAATCAATATAGTTTACAGTCAACTTCCCCCTCCTTGTCCCCACCAAATTCACCATGCACTAGTTACTTAGACAATGAGGTACAAGATTTTTTAAAAGTTTAAAGTTCTGTGATATTGGTAACTGTATTCATAAGTAGTATTGCTGATTTTGAGTGGAGAATAGAATCACATGCGGCAAAAGCTCTTCTGATTGGGATGCAATGTTTTTAGTACTCTCTTTGGGACCCTTATATCTTTAGAACAATAATTTTGTGACACTTTTATCATTGGTGACATTAAGTGCAGAATCACTTATGGGATTCATCCATGATTCAAGGACCATTCTGATTGAAACCACATGTACAATTAGAGTGTATAGGAATGTCATATAATTATGATGATAGTAAAAAGGAATATAGCTGTCTTTAATGGAGTATTTATTCTGTGCCAGTTGCATGCAGACATTTTATTTTAAATGTAATCATCAAGTTAATAAAGGAAGGGGACGCTGGAGATCTAAGGTACTATAATTGTACATTCATTCTTTTTTTTTTTTTAAAGATTTTCTTTATTTATTTGACAGAGACAGAGCAAGAGAGAGAACACAAGCAGGGCCAGTAGGAGAGGGAGAAGCAGGCTTCCTGCAGAGCAGGAAGTCCGATGCGGGGCTCGATCCCAGGACCCTGGGATCATGACCTGAGCCGAAGGCAGATGCTTAATGACTGAGCCACCCGGGCTCCCCTCATACATTCATTCTTACTGTTGCCTATGATTTAATACTGCTGTGCTAGATACTAGAAATGGTCAGTGTTACTATTTTAGGTGGCAATGGTACCATTTCAGTAATGCCAGGATAATTAAACCCTCTTTAAAAAAACACACTTCATTTGAAATAGCTGAAGGCTTTAAAGCTCAACATTAATGGTCTATTTCCACATTCCAATATGGCAGGCACTAGCCACATGTGGCTCTTTAAAGTTATGTTAATTGAAATGAAATAAAAATAAAAGTTGAGTCCCTCTGGCATACTACGCGATTTCCTATGGAACATTTCTAGCATCACAGAAATTTGTATTGAATAGCAGTAGATACTTTTCATTGTTTCTTATTAAAGTGCACTAACCAAGGATTCATGCATTATTTATACCTTTGGGACAAAGTATATTTAGATCCTTTTCTAAGGCCATGTTCTGATATGTAGAAAGGGAAGGGAACCTGAAGGCACTGAGGAAAAATCTTCTCGACTTTTCCATTTTAAACATACTCAACTCCCATGCTATGTGCTCACACTTAGAGCATATAAATTCAGTAGATCTGATAACCCTGAAGGAAGACCCTCTGTGTTTCTCCATCTTATTATTTTAATTACCACTCCACTGTTCGGCATTACCAAGGATATTGGTGTGAGCGAACCTCACTTACAAGGAAAACATATCAGCCCAAGAACAAATGCTCTTGAGTCAAGATGGGAAATCAATCTCAGAAAGCCTGGTGGGAGTGAGACTGTCTGAAACGCTCCTCTGCCTTTGGTTGATCACTCCCTCCCATGTATCAGGAACAGCACAGACCTTGGAAGCCTCCATAGGATTATGCTTTGGTAAGTTTGGAACTTGCTGTCAAAATGGACCAAAGCACCACTACATGTGCATACACACATAGCTCAAAAAAACACAAAATCAAACAAACAGTAACACCCAAAGAAGCCAGCAACTCTATTTGAACAGATCTTACTGCCCAAATGAAAGCAAAACTCATCACTTTCCAGGTTAGAACAGCTGAGACCCATCAACCAACGGAAAACAATTTGTTCGGAGTAGAAGTTGTCACTGGCTATTACCACGTGGAACGTGAAGAGCCGCTGCAGACCTCCGCTCCCTGATTCAGGCAGGCCTGCTCCCATTTCACTTGACAGCTGTGGACATTGGAATAATACAAAACATAACCTAATCAACAGACTGTGAAAAATCTGAAAGCTAAAGACAGATGTTCTGCTGCCATCACCACCTTTCATAGTTAATTATATTTATATGGGGGAAAAGAAGTGATAAGTCAACTCCTTGAAGAAGGCCTCCTCTACTATTAATGGTGGGTGAGTACGGAGTTCTCTGTCAAGGAGTGGTTCTCAGTCGGCTTAAATCTGAGCTCTGGTGGCAGATGAGCCTGTGCGGAATCGGCCTGTTTCATACAAAAATCTACATCCTTCGCTGTATTTTTAGCTGTCTCATTCAACATCTCTGTTCTGTCCCAGACTAGGCTAATAAGGTCAAATCTCTAGCCAGTCATTACTGAGTGCAGTTAGTGTACGCCAATCACTGCCCAAAAGACTAAAGGCAACCAGTTGAGAACAACCAGTTCTTTCATATCGTGAATGTATAAAGAACCGAGGGAAATCTCAGAAATGAAAACGGAAAATGCTATATCATCTGCTCCAGTGACTGGTACCAGGAAATGGCTTTTCTATAAGTTAATTAGGAGTCACAAACTTACTTGCCTATAGAGAGCAAAAATACAAATCAAACGTCTACTTTGTGTTTTTTGAATGTCAAATAGTAAAATACTTTTTAAATTGCAAGGGATCATATTACTAGAGAATATTATCTATCTTTAATTTTCAGTAACGAATCAACAACAAAATGACCATTACTTATCATTTATAACTGCCTCTATCAGTCTGGAGGAAAGAGTGTCTTTTGAGTACTAGTACATGATATTCAGATCCGACTGCAAGATTTGAAGTAAAAACACATGCCCTGCCATTAATTTAAGCAATTCCCTTCACTTCTGTGGAGATCAGTTGTCCTGTCTGTAAATTTTAATAATTTTTTAAAGATTTTATTTATTTGACAGAGACATAGTGAGAGAAGGAACACAAGCAGGGGGAGTGGGAGAGGGAGAAGCAGGCTTCTCGCTGAGCAGGGAGCCCGATGCGGGGCTTGATCCCAGGACCCTGGGATCATGACCTGGGCCGAAGGCAGACGCTTAACGACTGAGCCACTCGGGCACCCCATGTAAATTATAATAATTATACTATCCACTATTATTTAGAGGAATATTATGAGGCTAAAACAAGATGAAAGATATTAAGAATTCAACACAATAAAAAATATAAGGTAACATTCGACTTTGATAATTATTAGCAACTACCACTTTTTTGTTTCAAAGGTGTTTTTTGTCTATGAAAAAAACAGCTGCGTGTAAGCACCTCAGGATGGCCTGCACTATGGAAGCAGTGGCAAAGAAGATCTTTAAAGGAGTTTTAGTAGTTGAACTCTTGGGCGTTTTTGGAGCATATTTTTTGTTTAATAAGATGAACACAAGCCAAGATTTCTGGCAAACAATGAGCAAGAAATTTCCCTTCATCTTGGAAATTTATTACAAATCCATTGAACAGTCTGGAATGTATGGAGTCAGAGAGCAAGATCAAGAAAAATGGTTGAATAGCAAAAATTAGGACCAGTCATCGCGTTCAGCCTCCCATCTAAGCTGTTTGAGACCTTTGTGGGGGAGAAGAAAGATGAGCACACCACTTTGCAGACTTCTGGCCCCACAGAACAAAAAATAGGAACTTCTGGTCTGCCATGGCTCACAGTCATCTCCCATCCACTCTGCAAATCCCCTGCTTTTGTTTGTTGCTTTCCTCTGACATTTATTATTAAAGGCTACTGTTTAACAAATAAAAGACTAGGAGAAGAAAGAAAAAAAAACAGTGCTGTCATTTTTTTCATTATTAATCTTATAGATGCTACTACATATAATACTATTTATTACATACCTATTCTATAACAAAATAATATACACTAAATAAAATATGTCTAAAAGCTATGTGAGATAGACACACTTGCTGGTCCTGGTAAGATCCACCCCCCCCCCCCATTTTTTACTAACAGTGACCCCATTCTAGTTGTGGGCAGCAACATTGCCAGCCCCAAGGTCAACACTCTTTTTCCCAGCGTCCCTTGCAGCAGGTGGTGGTGATGTAACAGTGCACACTGTGGCAGAACAGCAAAGTCCATGGGGAGGCTCTAGGAAGCAAAGCTTTTGCTTTGTCTATGAAAGGAAAGAAAGAGACTGAAAATTTCATCCTTCTTATTTCTACCCGAGACACAGGCAGCATGTCTGCAGCTCTGGAAGAGGTGACAAGGATAGGGAAAAGCCAAGGGAACTGCAGATTGGTTGTCAACAACACTGTCAAAGGAGGAAACCAGTCCTGGGCCCACATCTCTTTTTGTGTGATATCTGTAATCCCCAACTCGGTTGCATCTCTGTAAATTGGCTTTCTGGTACTTGCAGCCAAACACATTTCCCATTTATGAAGGAGGTGTTACTATCTTTATTTTTGCTACCCTGCAAGCTCAGATGAAAACCAGTCCCTTTGATTCCAAACTCTATGCTGTCAAGCCATATGCTGCAAGGCATGGGAGCCCTTGGTTTGAACAATGAAGTGAGAAGCCATTAATCTTTCTGGAAACCAATTCTCCTATCTATAAAATAGGGATAATAACAAATACTTCATTTTTGTAAGGGCTGATGGAAAAATTTATATAAGAGTATTCTACAAAAACTAAGAGCAATAGAAATTAGATCTGTATTATTATTAATGCAGATTTAAGACTTCACAGATTCTGCTGATCATAAAATACAATTTTAGAACGTAAAGTGTCATATTTCCTAAATATTCCACCCACAAAAAATCAGTGATGGCTGAATATATTTCATAGTGCTCTCAAAAAAGCCAGAGATGACCTAACATTTCTCTATTCTGCTGGATTCTCCTTGGAAGCTATTTCCAGTGGATGATTTCTTTGGCTTTTTGCAAATCCAAAGACCAGTTAAAATATCACAGTATTGCCTCTTGAGTCTTCCTATGCAGAGAAATCAGGGAGATTTACGAGTTCTTGAGTTTCATTCACTTATTACAGAAGCTACAATTTGACAGCAGAAGATATACAGGACAGCAGACTGAGGAGCCACACAAAGTAGAAGTTCTAATGTTAAAATGTGCGAGGGCCAGTGAGGACCATGGTGTTAAACACTGGTAGGTGGAGAAAAGGAAGAGACAGGAGGCAGTTGAGACTAAGCAATGAGTATGCCCTAAAATTAGCAGCCAAATTAACTAAATGTGTATCATGCCTCATTTAATCCTCACAGAAATTGGGAGGTAGGCATCAACACCCAGATTTTAAAAATGAATTTTAGAGCAGTTTGGTTCTTTGCTGAAATTTACACAGCGCTTAAGAAATGTACTTAGCATTCCAATCTTGGTGGCCTGAATTCAGATCCCCATCTCCCATTTCAGCCACAAAGGTAAACTGCTTCCAGCTCCCAAAGCTTCTCTGGGATGAGACAAGTGCTGCCAGATGTGCAAGAAGTTGTAAAGATTCATGGCAGATACTTCCTCTGAGAGTGAGCAGATGCAGAAACACATGGGAAGATCTTGTTCTACGAACCACTTTTATGTCTGAGATTGCTATGGTATTTTTAGATGGGGGCCTGCCCCCCACCCTGCAAATACTGGCTGAAATAAGTAAAAACAAGCACATGTGTCAATGTAGTATAATTGTTTAAACTCAGACTAGGTTTGGACCTGGGTTCTGTCACTTTCTGTGTGAGCTGGATTATTCATTTGAACCTTTTTGCTTCAGTTTCTTCATCATTAAAATGGGAATAGTACTGATTCTGCCTCATAGATTTGTTGTGAGGATTAAATAACGTAATTGATTTTAGCTATTATCTTTAAGGGTAACTTGAGACTGCTAGATCTTCATTGTGTTTATTTGGTTTCTAAACTTACTCTAATCTGGAGAGCAATGGATGCAAAAAAGGCAGAAATAAAATGATTTTCTAGAGTAATATAAAGGAAATATAGATTAAATTGATTTAAAATTAATAATTGAAGATATATAAAGAAGTACTGGAGACCATGTGAATGACCTCCCCAGATGTGGATGTTTATATTACTAGTTATAAATTATAAGACACAGCTTTTGCAAGGGACTACTCAGCCATATCCCCTCTATAAGATCTGTCCTCATCACTCACAGTGAAACGAGGCATCTAGGTCCGAATCATATGACCCATTGCCCTCTCCAGAGTCAATTGAGCTGTTCACCCGACTGACCAAACAGACTGTGTTTCTCAGAAATTCAGAATTAGAACCCAGAGAATCTAGTCAATCTCTGTCAGACATCTGAACCAGAAAATGTGCAGTATTGGGACTGGGGCAATCTGGCACAGGCTGAAGCAGAAAAAAATAGAAAAGAAAGGTCAGCAGAGAGAGAAGAAAACAGAAGAAACAGAACTTATATCTGAAGCTAGGTAGCTGGGGTCAAATCAGGTCTCCACTTTTTATTATTTACCAACTTATGCCACCTTAAGCTAGTTACTGAACTTCTCCCTGATCAATTTAATCTTTCAGAGGGTCATTGTGATGATCCAATGAGCCAGTATAGGTAGGGCACTTGGAAGGGGGCCTGGGACATGGTATACATTTTATAATGTTACTTCTAATTATGACTCATTATGACTTCCTAATCTACCATTATATGTCTGTATCCATTTATGAGGATGACCCACTCTCACATTTCTGTAGAGGAGGTTCAGACAGGAGGACACCTTGTTCCCAGATAACTTACTAGTTTTTTGATCTGGTCTTCCATAACAGGACTTTGTGCTCCCCTGAAACATCCCTGTACCCTTCTAATAAATTATCTCCCCCCCCAACTAATGATGGTTTAATGTTTTCATCCTTGTAAACACCTAATCTCTGAAGAAGAAATACCAATTTGTGCGGCCTTTTGGGACAGTTTGAACAGACTGTTCTTGACATTTTCGTGAACGACTCAGTATTAAGCATACCCTGCTTCCTTGCACCTACCCCTGAAGTGGAGATTGCTACTGGATACATTTAGAAGTTTTGCAGTGCTCTATTAGAACAGTGCGCTATTAGAAGTTTTGCAGTGCTCTATTAGAACAGTAATAATCAAAGGAGCACTAGGCTTGAGAGTCATATGAAACTCACATATCATAAAGATGCCTCTAAATTATTATTATAATCTACATCTAAAATCATTTCTGTTTCATAGCTCCCTCCGGTAAAAAAATAAAACTCATAATTCAGTTAGGTAGTTTCTAGATGTGGTTGCTATTGAAAGAAACTGAAAACATATTCCCTAAGATCCTCTTATGGGTAAGACTGACATAATCATAAAAAATAAAAACGCTATTAAATAGACTATAAATTTCAAAATGATACAGGAATGCAATAACCAGCCAGAGAGTTGAAGGAAATAATAAAAGCAAACAAAAACTAAATAGAACCTTGTTCCCCCCTTTGCCCCCATAGAGATAATGTCAAAGCCAAAAGAGAGTGATCAATGAGCTTCGGCAGTATGGCCTTGCCCAATTAAAGAGTTAAGGTTCTAGGAAGGGCCAGATAAAATGCTACATGGGCAGCCAAACCCCAGTGCCCATAAATCATTAGAATTTAAATAAAAGCATTCCAAAACAGATATACTGTTTGTACACAAAATAAATGCACTTTGTTAGAACTAGAAGAAAATCCATGTTTGTAAAATATGCAAACTCTTCCCATAAATCTAAATTAGGGATAATTTCAGGCTCTGAAGCTATGTGGTAATGTGCAAAGCATTGCAAAATGAGATTTTGGTGAAACAAGTAATAAAATCAATTAAAAAAGTTTAGTCTTCACTGTAAAACCTAAGTAAGCAAAAAAAAAAAAAAGAAAAAGAGTCCCCACCAAAACCCCAAAGTTCTTTGTAAAATCCTCTGAGATATGCTGATCATATTTGAGGCACTATTATTAAAAGCATTTATTTAATTGTAGGTACTTCTCCATACCACCTAGAAGTATACCTTGCCCAGAATTTATAACCAGTTACACAAGTTGAGCTATATTGTAAAGAATAACATTTGTAATACCTTTTCCAAAAAGGCAAGGCAAAATATGCCACAGCGTTAATGATGTGACATTCACAGGCCATGTCCACCACTGAATATCAAGCTCCTGGGATCAATGGTATCCAAAATGTCTGCCATAGTGGTACTGAGATTTTATGTCCAATTAAGTCTTTCAATGACAATCACTGCATATCCAGAGTGTCCCATTCATCCTCCTCTATCCATGCTCAAGACACCTCTACTCTGTTCAGACAACAACGTGTCCAGTTCAAGAGAATGAATAACGCATTCTAGTTCTCTTTTACCATATTTTTGCTTTCTGGATTCTTCCACAGTTATGGGTGGCTGCACAACCCATTTCTGGGCAGTGAGGCATAAAGTAAAATCTTTGGGGGTGAAGAAGGATGGGGTATTGTTCCTAGGAAAATTTTTCCTTACAGATGATTTGGTTTCCATCATCTGCTTTCTATATAGAGCCGCAGCATACGTCATACACAGAACAAATAATATTTGAGGATAACAGAGCTCCTGAGTCTTTGGTGTCAGCACTAAGCACCAACTCTAGAAATGCTAGCATTGGATTGTGTAATAAGTGAGATATTAAATACCAACATTGTTTAAAGCCTCTTTTACTTTCCATCAATTCATCTTATTAATTATTAATCCAACATCTTTCTCTGTTCTCCTAAGGACTACCATTGTCTTGGGCTTGCAATCAAGTCATCAGACCTGCCAATTGATAATGAAATTGATTGAGCATTTATTCATGCTCACTCAGGTACTCTGCATTATCTCATGTACTCTTCACCGAGCCCTAGGAGATAGTTACTATAATTCAGTAACTTAAAGCATAGAAATGTTGAAAAACTTGCCTGAAGCACAAAACTAGTAAGGAAAAGGAAGGAAAAGGAAAGGAAGGAAAAGGAAGTCTGTATAGATGAATCTCTACAAAAGGAATTCCAATAACCAATGAAGAACACAATGTTTTCTTGTAGTATGATTCTCCATGATCTGAAAGTTGTTGTGACTTCAGCCCCTAAATCATATTATCACCTCCAGAATAAAATGATCAGGCAAAGGCAGTCTTCTCTTTGGACTGTGAAATATTTGAGGTTAACATTTTTAATGAACAGAACAAAAAATGTGATGTGTATATGTATAATGAAATATTAATTCAGCCTTGAAAAAGAATGACATTTTGTCATTTGCAACTATATATATGAAACTGGAAAATATTATGCTAAGTGAAATATTAAATGTTTGTGCTCTTTTCACAATGTTTACATCTATATGTTTACATATATCAAACCAGCACAGTGTACACTTTAAATATCTTACAATTTTGTCAATTATACGTCAGTAAAGCTGAAAAAAATGTTCATGTTGCTATTTCAGGCTTTTTTTCTATTGTTGAATGCCAAATATAAGTAAATATATATATTTTAAACAGGAACAGAATCACATTTCATTTCATATTTTTCCCTAAAAATATATAATGAACATCACCATATCATTCCATGTCAATAGACATGTATTTATTCAACTATTTTAAACTTATGAAAACAAAGTTAGTATATTAATCTAAAAGTACAAAAACAGGTTTCACTGTTTTGTGAGTCTTAGAAATCCAAATTGGTACTGTGAGTTTCTAGTACTGGCTAATTTCAGATTTTGCATATTCAGATTCTGATAACTGTAGTTGCATTTAATTCATTTCAAAAAAAGAAATGTTCTTTTTCTCTTCTTGCACTCACTTGCTTTACCCTATCTTATTTTTCTGGATTGAATTTAGGATCGACCAGTCTGGAAAACAAACAAACAAACAGACAAAAACACCAACCTTCTAGACTCTGTTGACCACTTTTTCCATAAGCCTAATTGCCACAGAGAGGAACTTCTTATTTATTGCATAACCTTGGACCCTGAAATGGTTTCTTTATCCATAAATTGGGATAAAAATCCCCTCCCTGTTTTCTTTTCCCAAGTAATGTGGGATTCAGTCTTTTATTGGTCATAAAAAATCTTTAAAATATGCAGAGTGCTATATAAATAAAAGGTGGTATTTTCTATTGTTAATTTTTTTCCTTTTTCAATGCCTCAGTCATTCATGAGTTTGACTAAATGTTATCATATTCCTCAATGGTTTTGTTTCAGTAAAAAAACTGCCATATCCAAATGTAACTGAATTATAAGTTGGTTTTGCTTGTTTAGCAGAAGGTGTCCATATTATGTCAATCTGTGCTTGTGTTCTATGCACGTTCTCTCTCTTCCTTCTACTTCATATCCTTCAGACTTAACAAAGAATGGAAATACTAAGAAAAAAATAAAAATATATATTTAAATGCTCTTCTATAGATAGTAATACATCTGACTCTATCCTCTTACAGTTCAGATGGTACCTCTCGTTGAGGTATCTGTATGTTCGAATGGCCACAGCACAATTCACATGGGATCCTGTCACTATCTTGGCTATGAAGGTTTATTATTCAAGACTCAAGACTAAAATAATCATGGAAACATTTAGGAATGCGTCAAAAAGTCTGGGTGAGTTCCTGTGGCTTTTCAGAGGGCAGATGTAGACTGGGAGCCGAGGGTGGAGAGTCCCTGAGAGCCTAGGTAGGAAGAAGTGAAACAGGTGACAAGGCATTGGAAATGGGGGACAAAGTGAAAGCCTACTTGTTTTCTCATTCAGACACACTAGGTAGGCCTATCAGGGTCAGAATAGTGGTTCAAATGTGGTGAAATGCTCTGATGCCAGAAATTCTACAGTCAAAGCTTCTTTCATATTTAAATCCATGTTCAACCTTTCCACGGGATGCTGACATGCTAAGACTCTAAAGAAGACTGTCCCATTTAATTCTCATTTTATTGATGAAGAAATTGAGGATTGGAAAGCTGCAGTAACTCCTGATGGTGACTCAGCCAGCACATGACGTAGGTGGACCCAAGATTCCTCCAGGCATTCTGGATCTTCTTCCCTGGAATGCTTGTGTGTGTTTTTCTCCTATACTAAATATATTTTCAGTTTTCATTTTTTCTTGCTTGACCTCAAACCTACCTGTGGTCAATAATAAACGCCCTTGGGTGAGAAAGGAGGACTGGGGAGGGGGTCAGTAAGAATGGAAAGAACCAGGTTGCCCTCCCCACCCACGCCACCCCCACCCCCGCCCCCCAGTCCTTAACGAGTCCATTTCAGGGACTTCTGGGGGGAAATTAGCCACTGAAAATAAGTCTGTTTCTGCAGCTACAAAATAACCTGAGGGAAGGTGCTTTAAAAAACTAGTCTCATGGAACACTACATCAGAAAGTAATGATGTACTGTATGGTGACTAACATAATAAAATAAAATAAAATTTTAAAAAATCTAGTATCTCATGGCATCAGATCATTCTGCTACTGAGAGAAAGGGAAATTGTTGATACCCCAAAGCACTATGGCAGCAGTAACTACACCATGTTCTAGAGTCACATGTTTTAAAACACGTCAGAAGTACCACAGGCTGTGAAGGAACAGCACTTTTACCTGACTTTCTAAAACACACAGTAACATTTGTAGGGGGAGGACAGACTTATCTTGAGTTCTGGGAGGCTATCACTGTGGCAGGGGCATGGTAGTAAAGAATTACCTGTTGTCACCTCTCCTGTTAGAATGGGGATGTAATAAATATTTCTATTTCACTCTCCACCAAAAAAGTGGGTAGTGGGAGGTTTGTGGTAAATAACACCACTTCACAAATCCCCTCAGATCTGCACACAACTTCGGAAGTTCCTGCAGCACAGGTCTGCACTCCCACCTAGGATAAATCACTGCAAAGTGCCATGTCCCCAACAGGGGGCTGTTAATTAGTTTGAAAGGCTCCTGCAGTTCCTTTACTGCCTCAAGCAAGTATGCAAACCCAACAACATACGAAAATACCTTTCTTTTATGGTCAGCACAGGCTGAGATTTTATGAGCTTCCCACAGTTGTACGCAAGTTAAGCTATATGCTAATGTACAAAGGGAAGGTTGTTAAAATTGACTGGGATAAATGCCTTGTTTACCTTGCATTTGGAATCCTTCAGAACTCCATTTAACTGGAAGGGAAAAGAGGCAAAACAGGATGTACATTAGGCTTCAAGGCCCTAGGGCAAGACAGTACAGCTCTGCACCTCCAGATTTATTCTTTCTTGCACCCAACCCAGCTTTAGTGCTGCCTTTTGTATTCTCAGAGAGCAAGATTTTGTCATAGTAGACTAGGGATAAGAGTCTGAGAATTTCAGCGTGATAGAACTGGCATGGAGCTTAGAGAAAGGGTATCTTCTCCTTCCCTCTGTGATACCCATAAAGAAAATGAAATCCACAAGAACTGGTTTAAACAGTCCTGACAACCCTCAGCCCTCATTGTTGCATAATAGATCCAATGAAGACCTTAGAGGTGATTATTTACTAAGGTCAAAACATAGTGGATTTGATTCCCAGTTTAACAAATTTTAATTATTCATCTACTAAAGATAAGGGACATCCAGAGCTCTGAACAATCTTAGCTCTCAAAGAACTTATATGCAAACTTTTCTTCTTGCTGTGATACAATGCTGTCCCAGTGAGGTTGTAGAACCTTCCTTCGCTTCCACATCTCACTAAGACAACACTTAACATTCCCTAGAGGGCAGAGCATTCCTATTACACAGCTAATGTATGGTAAGTGTTTGCACATGCTCAGTACCAGAAAAAGAACTGTACAAGGGTTATCACTGAATTCTTCCCTACCTGCCCCCTCCCAAACTTCAAATACAATAGTTACAATGATTACTTCTCCTATTTTATGAAGAATGCACCTGAAGCATAGAGAGTTTAATTGTCTGGTAAGCAGGTGGTAGAAGAATACATAGAACGCTTATTTTCTGATTCTAGAGTCTGAATTCCTTATATCCACACGATACCACCTCCCATAATTTAAGCACTTGTGTATTGACTAAAGAGGTCTCTTTATCTGAGAGTCCCTAAATCTGTGGCAGTGACCACTACTTGGTCAGGGAAAACAGTCCTGATTCCGTTAAAGAACAGAATTCCAGACTCTTTAAATAAAATGTGAAAAAGAGATATGTGGGGAATAAATATATAGATTTATCAAAATAGCTAAAACGTAGATAGCTAAATGCCAAAACAACAGCTAAGATTCACTTTTGAGCCAACAGATGGAATAAAACAGTATTTGATATATATACTCACATATGTTCTTACCTGATTTACAGCCACCCCAACTGCAGCCTTCATTCTCCTTGGTCAATTCTCCTAAAGACTCCTATTCTCCTAATGCTCATCCATCCTCCACAAAGCCTCAAAACCTACCCTGGTTCATATTTATGGTTATGGAGTTTACCTCCTACGGGACTGTCAGACAACTTAGAGAACTCAGTGCTTTCAGGTAACATAACAACATAACTCCAAATTTCTTCAATTACCAAAAAGTTTTCCCTTTATATTTCCTTCTGATGGAGATGCAGATGGCCATTTCCCTATCATATTTTCCTAATCTACCTGTATATTATTACTGATTCAGCAGGCTTACTAGGCGTTTTTCTATTGTTTTAATTTTTTGTAAGAAAACAGAGATAAGATGTGCAGTTATGCAATGAAATTTTTTAAATATTAAACATCCAATAGGGTACTAATATGTTGACCTCAGGTACACAGTATATTCAAAATTTCTTTAAAAAAATCAGATGATTATTAAGATGACTAAGTCAAATCAAAGGGAAGAAAAGTGGGCTCCTTTGGGGATGAGCTAGAGTGGTCTGAGCAGAGTCAGCAGATGGGCATCAAGTGAGTTGATTCCCCAGGAATTGAGGAAAGCCACAAACAAATGGGGAAAAGTTGGATACTTAGTAAAAGTAAATGGCAAATTTGACTATCTGGATAATCAAGTGAAACCACACCACAGAGATACATGTCACATAGACACATAAATTCCAGATAACTTAAGGTGTTATTTTAAACAATAAATATATACCATTATAAAACCAGATAATATTAAACATTTCACTGACCTCTGTGGTGACTTCAGGGTGGGGGACTCTCTTAGCTGGAAAAAAAAAGATTAAAAATCTAAACTCAGAAATATGTTTTAAATATATGATAAATAAATAAATAATGCCATTAATAATTAAGGTGCCCCTGAAAATAATTAAGGAAAGCACTAACACAATAAGATATAAATGGACTATGAACATGAACAAATGTTTTAAAAAGAAATATAAATATAATATGGCTAATAAACATGTGAGAGAATGTTGAACATTTCTAGAAAATAAGAAAAGCATATAAAAAATGGGTACTCCATTTGCTATCAAATTGCTTCAGAGTTAGTGATGGCAGATAGCAATGAGGCAGGCTTTTTCAAATGTTTCTATCAGGAGAATAAAATAACAGAGTTCCTTGTAAATCAATCTGGTTCTGTGTTTTAAGATCATTAAACATATTTCTGTTTTAGCAAATGATTCCATTTCTCAGAATTTATCTTAAAGGAAAAAGAAATCCTTTAGATGTACAAAAAGATGCTCACAATATTTATAACAGCAAAATGAAAATGAAAACACTATATGTCCAACAAAAAGGTGTGGTCACTCTACTTCAGAATATTCATATAAAGGAATGTAGCAGCTCATGTCCCCAAAGAATATAAAGATTTTAAATAGTCAATTATCCAAAAAAAGCAGGGAAAAGATTAGAAAAACATATTACCAGCGACCTGTAGTCAAGAAAAGAAGTAAATTTCTTTAAGAAGGAGTTAATAAACATGCTTTGCACATTTTATTTATCACATTACAAACTTTTTTTTTAAAGGCAAAGGAAATACAGCAATTGTTCAGACAAATGTAAAGCAATCCATTCTGCTGACAACAGGGTGTTTGTTTAGACTTGACTAAAATGTTGCATCTAGTTATGTGTAGACAGTAATATATACCTATAACCTGTAATAATTAGATCTCAAATCGTCTACCTGGAACAAGAATTATGTGCCATTCAGATTATTGAAAAAGACTGGATATTCAGGGAGCACAGCCAGATGACTGAACTGTGGCCCTTGCCTGAGACTGCGCAGCCAAACCAGGGTCACCACACAGCTCAAATGGTGCATATTTATGAAGGGGAAAAAGCCACCTATTCCTCCAGACCCTTTACTGCCTTCTTCCAGAAAATAGTCTTTGGCTAGAACTACAAAAGTAAATGGCGCCCCCTGGAGTTGCTGTGTACAACCAGCGAAACTTTACATGGCAGCCTTGAGCCAAGCTACGGAAAGACAAAGTGACTACTGCGTAAGAATATCAGATGGCATTTAGAGGATGGGTCTAGAAGAGACAGATGGGGGTAGACAGTGAGGAATGAGAGGAGAAGCTACCTCCCATCCCTCAGCGTGCACTCCCCTCCTCCCTTTAGTGATGTAGGGGAAATCCGTGCCTAGAAGAGCAGGAATATGATCATGTCTGACCATCCTATGGAGTGGTCTGTGGTGAGAAAGCATGCGATGGAGCATGAGGGAAATGAGAGAACTAAGTACATGATTCAGAAATGTGCAGTTAGAATAAAGAAAGATTCCAGTCTATGAAATTAGGAAGAAAATTCCTCCCCTGTAAGTTTGTTGTTAGGATCAAATGTCCATGCATATACACATATATTACATAGCAAATGGTAAATGTTTCAAAATGATAGCAGTTATATAAAAACCAGCTTTATTCCACTAACAGTTTAGCGAATTCTAGAGAAACTCTTACTGGTACTTTTAAATATTCCTCATGCTTTTTTAGAAGGAGCCATGCAGAAAAGACTCTCATAGCATTGATAGCAGGTCCAGTCTCACCATTACTCGCTACAGAGTAAATCCTCTCAAACTCTCTGGATCTCCATGTCCTCATGTCTAAAGTAGGAATAAGAGTGTAAAGATAGTAATGCTGCCCCTTTCCAATGAGATCCTGTCTATAGAGTCTACACAGTGTAGAGAGCCACAGAAATGAAAAGGATAGTGTGTGTGTGTGTGTGTGTGTGTGTGTGCGCGTGCGCGCGCGCACCCGCATGTTTGTCTTATGTTTCTTCTTAACCCCCCTGGTTCTTTGCTTTTACTAGCAGTAAACATCTCAGAAGAATGTGAAGTAGCTTGCATGCTTTGTTTTGAAACAAAAATGATATCTAGGAAACTATTGTTTTGTTCCTCTTTTGGGGAGGAAGAAGAACCCCAACAAGAGAACAGGAAATATCAGCCAAGTCCTAGAGTTCTTGAGGGCTAGGAGAAAGCAAAAGGGGGACTGATAAACTGTTTACAGCTCAAAATCTGAAGGAGATCCTATTCTTTTAACAGCATCCAACTGCCCCATGGGAACCATTTCCTGGTGACTTGTGGGAAACTTCACTGAACTTAGTAAATATAGCTTTGGAGATGACTGAAGACATTCCCTACCTAAGTATTTCAATTTTGAGAGAGAGAGAGAGAAAGAGAGAGAGATGACTCTCTATTTCTGAGCACATCATTTGGACAAATAGATACTGTGTTGATTGTGTCTTCATTCCTGTATGGACCCATGAGTTCCTACATTTTAATTAAGACTGTATGTTATTCTCCTCACTTGCCATATCTAACACCAAGTGAATGTGAATGGAATTCATCATTCATCTGCCTCTTACTTGGGTAAAAATGCCAAAGTCTTGAAATTAGAGTGAAACATGTAGAAATGCTGGTTTTGTAGGTAAAAAGTTAGAAGAAAGTCAGCCCATGTTAGCAATTCATTTTCTGGAGGATCCTTGGGATGTTGGCACTTCTCTCCCTTACTCTATTTCATGGATTCTGAAAGCAAAGAATGCCAGATAAGAAAGTTTATTTGGTCTGGATATTCACCTGTTAGCACAGATACCATCTAAAAAAAGTATTTGTACAGATTCTTCCTCTCCCTCTATGCTTAGTTTTAATGTAAATGACTAGCTAACACTGAGCTTCATTAACTCTCAAATATGCGAGTGTTGTCTTTTTTGTCTGTTTTTGACATTTAAAAGTGTTTCATAAATCATAAAACATTATTTCTAGCAAGACTTAAGTTACAGCACGCAGGTGATTTGGGGGCACAGACATCTACATTCCATCATTCTATATGCTAACAATAATCATAAAGGCACATGTTATTGCACATTTTCATTATATAAGAAGGCATTTTCCAATTCCAAAGTTTAGTATAATAATATCACTCAGGTATTAACGTTCTTTCCTTTTAGAAGTTTTCTTTTTTAAATTTTTATTGTTATGTTAATCACCATATATTACATCATTAGTTTTTGATGTAGTGTTCCATGATTCATTGTTTGTGCATAACACCCAGTGCTCCATGCAGAATGTGCCCTCTTTAATACCCACCACCAGGCTAACCCATCCCCCTACCCCCCTCCCCTCTAGAACCCTCAGTTTGTTTTTCAGAGTCCATCTTCTCTCATGGTTCCTCTCCCCCTCTGACTTACTCCCCTTCATTCTTCCCCTCCTGCTATCTTCTTCTTTTTCTTTTTTCTTAATATATGTTGCATTATTTGTTTCAGAAGTACAGATCTGTGATTCAACAGTCTTGCACAATTCACAGCGTCACCATAGCACATACCCTCCCCAATGTCTATCACCCAGCCACCCCAACCCTCCCACCCCCCACCACTCCAGCAACACTCAGTTTGTTTCCTGAGATTAAGAATTCCTCATATCAGTGAGGTCATATGATACATTTCTTTCTCTGATTGACTTATTTCACTCAGCATAACACCCTCCAGTTCTATCCACGTCATTGCAAATGGCAAGATGTCATTCCTTTTGATGGCTGCATAATATTCAATTGTGTATATATATACCAAGTCTTCTTTATCCATTCATCTGTCGATGGACATCTTGGCTCTTTCCACAGTTTGGCTATTGTGGACATGGCTGCTATAAACATTGGGGTGCACGTACCCCTTCAGATCCCTACATTTGTATCTTTGTGGTAAATACCCAGTCGTACAATTGCTAGATCGTATGGTAGCTCTATTTTCAACTGTTTGAGGAACCTCCATTCTGTTTTCCAGAAGGGTTGCACCAGCTTATATTCCCACCAACAGTGTAGGAGGGTTCCCCTTTCTCCGCATCCCTGCCAACATCAGTCGTTTCCTGACTTGTTAATTTTAGCCATTCTGACTGGTGTGAGGTGGTATCTCCTGGAGGTTTTGATTTGGATTTCCCTGATGCCGAGCGATGTTGAGCACTTTTTCATGTGTCTGTTGGCCATTTGGATGTCTTCTTTGGAAAAATGTCTGTTTATGTCTTCTGCCCATTTCTTGATTGGATTATTTGTTCTTTGGGTGTTGAGTTTGATAAGTTCTTTATAGATTTTGGATACTAGCCCTTTATCTGATATGTCATTTGCAAATATTTTCTCCCATTCTGTCGGTTGTCTTTTGGTTTTGTGGACTGTTTCTTTCGCTGTGCAAAAGCTTTTTATCTTGATGAAGTCCCAATAGTTCATTTTTGCCCTTGCTTCCCTTGCCTTTGGCGATGTTTCTAGGAAGAAGTTGCTGCAGCTGAGGTCGAAGAGGTTGCTACCTGTGTTCTCCTTTTGGATTTTGATGGACTCCTGTCTCACGTTGAGGTCTTTCAACCATTTTGAGTCTATTTTTGTGTGTGGTGTAAGGAAATGGTCCAGTTTCATTCTTCTGCATGTGGCTGTCCAATTTTCCCAACATCATTTGTTGAAGAGACTGTCTTTTTTTCCATTGGACATTCTTTCCTGTTTGGTCAAAGATGAGTTGACCATAGAGTTGAGGGTCCATTTCTGGGCTCTCGATTCTGTTCCATTGATCTATGTGTCTGTTTTTGTGCCAGTACCATACTGTCTTGATGATGACAGCTTTGTAATAGAGCTGGAAGTCCGGAATTATGATGCCGCCAGCTTTGCTTTTCTTTTTCAATATCCCTTTGGCTATTCGGGGTCTCTTCTGCTTCCATACAAATTTTAGGATTATTTGTTCCATTTCTTTGAAAAAAGTGGATGGTATTTTGATGGAGATTGCATTGAATGTGTAGATTGCTCTAGGTAGCATTGACATCTTCACAATGTTGGTTCTCCCAATCCATGAGCATGGAACATTTTTCCATTTCTTTGTGTCTTCTTCATTTTCTTTCATGAGTATTTTATAGTTTTCTGGGTACAGATCCTTTGCCTCTTTGGTTAAATTTATTCCTAGGTATCTTATGGTTTTGGGTGCAATTGTAAATGGGATCGACTCCTTGATTTGTCTCCCTTCCGTCTTGTTGTTGGTGTATAGGAATGCCACTGATTTCTGTGCATTGATTTTATATCCTGCTACTTTACTGAAATCCTGTATGAGTTCTGGCAGTTTTGGGGTGGAGTCTTTTGGGTTTTCCACATACAGTATCATATCATCTGCAAAGAGTGAGAGTTTGACTTCCTCTTTGCCGATTTCGATGCCTTTGATTTCTTTTTGTTGTCTGATTGCTGTGGCTAGGACTTCTAATACTATGTTGAATAGCAGTGGTGAGAATGGACATCCCTGCCACGTTCCTGGCCTTAGGGGAAAAGCTCTCAGCTTTTCCCCATTGAGAATGATATTTCGCTGTAGGATTTTCATAGATGGCTTTTATGATATTGAGGTATGTACCCTATATCCCTATACTCTGAAGAGTTTTGATCAAGAAAGGATGCTGTACTTTGTCAAATGCTTTTTCTGCATCTATTGAGAGGATCATATGATTCTTGTTCTTTCTTTTGTTAATGTACTGTATCAAGTTGATTGATTTGCGGATGTTGAACCATCCTTGCAGCCCAGGGATAAATCCCACTTGGTCGTGGTGAATAATCCTTTTAATGTACTGTTGGATCCTATTGGCTAGTATTTTGGTGAGAATTTTTGCATCCATGTTCATCAAGGATATTGGTCTGTAATTCTCCTTTTTGATGGGGTCTTTGTCTGGTTTTGGGATCAAGGTAATGCTGGCCTCATGAAATGATTTTGGAACTTTTCCTTCCATTTCTTTTTCGGACAGTTTCAGGAGAATAGGTATTAATTCTTCTTGAAATGTCTGATAGAATTCCCCTGGGAAGCCATCTGGCCCTGGGCTTTTGTTTGTTGGGAGATTTTTGATGACTGCTTCAATTTCCTTAGTGGCTATAGGTCTGTTCAGGTTTTCTCTTTCTTCCTGGTTCAATTTTGGTAGTTGATACATCTCTAGGAATGCACCCATTTCTTCCAAGTTATCTAATTTGCTGGCATAGAGTTGCTCATAATATGTTCTTATAATTGTTTGTATTTCTTTGGTGTAGGTTGTGATCTCTCCTCTTTCATTCATGATTTTGTTGATTTGGGTCATTTCTCTTTTATTTTGATAAGTCTGGCCAGGGGTTTATCAATCTTGTTAATTCTTTCAAAGAACCAGCTCCTAGTTTCGTTGATCTGTTCTACTGTTCTTTCGGTTTCTATTTCATTGATTTCTGCTCTGATCTTTATTATTTCTCTTCTCCTGCTGGGTTTAGGGTTTATTTGCTGTTCTTTCTCCAGCTCCTTTAGGTGTAGGGTTAGGTTGTGTATTTGAGACCTTTCTTGTTTCTTGAGAAAGGCTTGTGTTGCTATATGCTTTCCTCTCAAGACTGCCTTTGCTGTATCCCAAAGATTTTGAACAGTTGTGTTTTCATTTTCATTGGTTTCCATGAATTTTTTAAATTCTTCTTTAATTTCCTGGTTGACCCATTCATTCTTTAGGAGGATGCTCTTTAGCCTCCATGTATTTGAGTTCTTTCCAACTTCCCTCTTGTGATTGAGTTCTAGTTTCAAAGCATTGTGGTCTGAAAATATGCAGGGAATGATCCCAATCTTTTGGTACCGGTTGAGACCTGATTTGTGACCTAGGATGTGATCAATTCTGGAGAATGTTCCATGGGCACTAGAGAAGAATATCTTTCCGTTGCTTTGGGATGGAATGTTCTGAATATGTCTGTGAAGTACATTTGGTCCAGTGTGTCATTTAAAGTCTTTATTTCCTTGTTGATCCTTTGCTTAGATGATCTGTCCGTTTCAGTCAGGGGGGTGTTAAAGTCCCCCACTATTATTGTATTGTTGTCAATGTGTTTCTTCGCTTTTGTTATTAATTGCCTTATATAATTGGCTGCTCCCATGTTAGGGGCATAAATATTTACAATTGTTAGATCTTCTTGTTGGATAGACCCTTTTAGTAGGATATAGTGTCCTTCCTCATCTCTTATTACAGTCTTTGTTTTAAAATCTAAGTTGTCTGATATAAGGATTGCCACCCCAGATTTCTTTTGGTGTCCATTAGCATGGTAAATGGTTTTCCACCCCCTCACTTTCATTCTGGGGGTGTCTTTGGGTCTAAAATGAGTCTCTTGCAGACAGCATATTGATGGGTCTTGTTTTTTAATCCACTCTGATAGCCTGTGTCTTTTGATTGGGGCATTTAGCCCATTTACATTCAGGGTAACTACTGAAAGGTATGAATTTAGTGCCATCGTATTGCCTGTAAGGTGACTGTTACTGTATATTGTTTGTGTTCCTTTCTGTTCTATGCTGCTTTTAGGCTCTCTCTTTGCTTAGAGGACCCTTTTCAATATTTCTTGGAGGGCTGGTTTCGTGTTTGCAAATTCCTTTAATTTTTGTTTGTCGTGGAAGTTTTTTATCTCTCCTTCTATTTTCAATGACAGCCTAGCTGGATATAGTATTCTTGGCTGCATATTTTTCTCGTTTAGTGCTCTGAAGATATCTTGCCAGTCCTTTCTGGCCTGCCAGGTCTCTGTGGATAGGTCTGTTGCCAATCTAATATTTCTACCATTGTAGGTTACATATCTCTTCTCCTGCGCTGCTTTCAAGATTTTCTCTTTGTCTCTGAGATTCGTAAGTTTAACTCTTAGATGTCGGGGTGTTGACCTATTATTATTGATTTTGAGAGGGGTTCTCTGGGCCTCCTGGACTTTGATGCCTGTTTCCTTCCGCACATTAGGGAAGTTCTCTGCTATTATTTGCTCCAATATACCTTCTGCCCCTCTCTCTCTTTCTTCTTCTTCTGGGATCCCAATTATTCTAATGTTGTTTCGTCTTATTGTATCACTTATCTCTCGAATTCTGCCCTCGTGATCCTGTAGTTGTTTCTCTCTCTTTTTCTCAGCCTCTTTATTTTCCATCATTTGGTCTTCTATATCACTGATTCTCTCTTCTGCCTCATTTATCCTAGCAGTTAGTGACCCCAGTTTTGATTGCACCTCATCAATAGCCTTTTTGATTTCGACTTGGTTAGATTTTCGTCCTTTTATTTCTCCAGAAAGGGTTTCTCTAATAACTTCCACACTTTTTTCAAGCCCAGCTAGTATCTTTAAAGTCATGATTCTGAACTCTAGGTCCGACATCGTACTAATGTCCATATTGAGTCAGTCCCTGGCTGACGGTACTACCTCTTGTCTTTTTGCTGAGGTGATTTTTTTTGTCTTGTCATTTTGTCCAGAGGAGAACAGATGAAGGAGAGAACAAAATGCTAACAGGTTAACAACGTCCCCAGAAAATATACTGTATACAAATCAGAAAAGACCTGAAACCAGGGGAAAAGAAAGGGAAAGAAAGAAAAAAGAATGAGAAAAAAAAAAGAAAAAAAGATATAAACAAAAACAGAACAATACAATAAAAGCAGAATATGATCGAATATGATCAGGCTAGTGCATAGATCAGTGCCACACACTAGATTTTGGGCGTATTTTGGTCTGTTAGAAAAAAGTGCCTCCTAAAATTTTAAAGGAAGAAAGACATATATGTACAAAATAAGGGTTGATACAATGAAGGGATGGAAGATGACTGTAAAGATGAAAATTATAAAAGATTTTATAAAAGGAATTGATAAGATAAGTTGTTTGAAAAAAGAAAGAAGATTTAAAAAAAAAGAAAAAAGGGAAAGAATGTGATCAGGGAGGAGACTAGAACAAAGCCATACACTAGTGATTTAGGGTATATTTTGATCTGTTAGAAGAAACTGTATTTCAAAATTTTAAAGAGAGGACAACTTATATATATATATATATATATATATATATATATATATATATATATGCCAAAAATAAGGGTAACTACTATGAAGGGATAAAATATGACTCTAAAAATGAAAAATAAAAAATGTTTTTTTTAAAAAAAGGGATTGATAAGATGTTGGTTGAAAAAGGGAAAAAGAAAAATAAAAAAAAAAGTTAAAAAATTAACTTTGATGAACTAATGAATCATGGTAAAAAAAAGCCATGAATTCTATGTGCAGTATTCCCCTAGCGCTGGAGTTCTCCCATTCTCCTTGATCGGTAAACTTGGTCTTGGCTGGTTGGCTGTTCGTGCTGATCTTCTGGGTGAGGGGCCTGTTGCCGGGGTTTCCAAATGTCTTTGCCGGAGGCAGAATTGCCCCGCCCTTGTTGGTCTGGGCTAAGCAAGCTGCTCGGGTTTGCTCTCGGGAGCTTTTGTTCCCTGCAAGCTCTCGGTACAGCTTTGGAGGACCAGGGCGAAAATGGTGGCCTCCCAATCTCCACCTGGAGGAACTGAGAACTCGGGGCCCCACTCCTCAGTGCGGCCCCAGAGAAAAGCAGTCACTCCCGTCTCCCTGGACTCCGGCCGCACTCCGTGCTCACCCGGCCTGTGACCGAGCGTTTCTCTCTGGCACCCGACCCCGTGTGGAGTCTCCAAACCCAGCAGATCCCTGCGGTGTGCTCCTGGGCCGCTCCTCCCGGGGGAGAAAGGGGAGTCTCCCCAGCTCTGCCACTTGTTGGGTCCCTGCTGGAGGAGCAGTGGCCCGACTGGGCCACGGATCACAGTTTATGGCAACCCCGAGCTGAGAGCCCGCGCCTCGGCTCCGTCTCTGCAGCCGGCTTCCCCGCTCTGTTACCTGGGAGCTCTGCCACACTCAGGCACCCCGGGGCTTTCTGTGACCCCAAGGGTCCTGAGACCACACTGTCCCGGGAGGGTTCCACCCCCCGCTTAGCCACTGGAGCCACGTCCCTCCACGGAGCCGACTTCTAAAAGTTCCGATTTTGTGCTCCGCGGCTCTATCACTTGCCAGAAGCGGCCGACGGAGGCCCCCTCCCCCGCCGTCTATCCTCCCGAATATCGCCTCGGATTCACTTCTTCGCACGTCCTACCTTCCAGTAAGTGGTCGCTTCTCTGTTCAGAGAGTTGTTGCTACTCTCCTCTTCCATCTCCTGTTGAATTCGTAGGTGTTCAGAATGGTTTGATCCCTATTCAGCTGAATTCCTGAGACCAGACGAAATCTAGGTCTCCTACTCCTCCGCCATCTTGCTCCGCCCCCTCCTTTTAAAAGTTTTCTTAACTCTGCTTTTCCTAGAGATCCTCATAGAAACTTACAGAAGCACTTATTTCTTAAAGAGAGTTGTAGGTGGCATTATTTTTCTGTGTTATGGAGGGAAGACTATGCCAACATGGGACTTGGGCGCCCCACTTGGGTTGGTCGTTGAGATGTCAGGAAAATTGGGAGAGGAAGTAACTGCAGAATCTAGAAGATGCTAAGACTGCTCTACCACCCAAACTGGTCAACACTTGGTCTTCCGTAATTTAGCCCCCACCACCCACCCCCATGCCAAAACCAAACAGTGATCCACATGACTTCCAAAAGTCAAGCTCTAATGATGTAACCCCTTTCTCTAAGTCTTTGGGTAGCAGCACTGGCTGCCTATTATCTTCTCTTCATCCCTGTATTCTTTGAACTAATATTTAATGCCCCTCATGATTTTTCCTCTTCCAACCTACATCATTTCCAATTATTCTTCAATATGAACCCTCACCATGAGCTAACTAGTATTTCCATTGGTTTCAAATGAGGGACAGTGCCCACCTTTAAATTCTAGAAAGCCATGAACAGAGTAGCAATTCACAAGGGGACAAAGATGCCAAGGCACAAATACTGAATTAGATTTTAGTTGACCTAAAGGGGGCCTTTAATTTTTAGAGGATTTAACACTAACCTAAAATATAATTTCATCTGCGATACTTTATAATGAATGCCACGGTATGTACCTAGGCATGTTTCATGGTATGTGAATGCCATGGTATGTACCTAGGCATGTTTCAGGTGAGTTTGAAATGCATCGCTACCTTCTGCTTTCAGTTGCTGAATGACTGAAACACCAACAATTTACTGAGCACCTGAAATGTCTCAAACTCTCAGATAAGTCTTTTATTTAATATTCATAGTGAGTCAGTGAGATAAGGCAATAATTATTCTCAATTTATAGATGAGAACGCTGAGTACCAATGAGGCTACATGACCTACCCAAGGACAAACAGCCAGTAAGTGAATCAGGATTCCAACTTAGATTTGTTTGACATCTTTGTCAAGGTGGGATTTCTGGAGGAGGTGGTCTGAATTTCAGTTTGAATAAGGGTCTGTTGGTCACTCAGACTTCTGAAAATTTGGTTATTTATTAGCATGCTACCCTTGTCACCTACAAATTGTAGATGTAGATTGTAACTCAATTTCAGTACCCCAGGAAAAATCCACCCTTCTCTCCTTCTTAATGGAAACACTGGTAAACTTCATGAAATCAGGGAATAAGGTTATACTCTTCACCATTTATTTCCAATGTCTAGCACAGTAACTAACAAGTGGACGGAGATCAATGTCTCTTAAATGAATAAATGAAAAGCAATTTCTAGGCTCAGTTGTGCACCAATGTTTCTGCGGATCCTAGAGAAGTGGACAAGCCAACTTCATCCAAGTAAGTGATCACTCAATCAAGACTTTTCTGGATACTTATGTATGCAGCCTTGAACCAGATGCTAAGTCTGGATTAAGATAAATCTGGAGGAGGCAGATATTAGGTATCTGTCCTCAAAACTCAGAATCTGATCTGGTTCCATCTTCCGGAGCATTTCTTAGAGGTTATACCAAGCCACCAATGATGTAAATAAAACATCCAGGTCTCTTGCAGAGATGTTACTCCACTAACCTTCATGCAATAATGCGGCACTTTGTAACAAGCTTTATAATGAGGCTATGAATTAAAGTGATGCATGGCTTTTCTGAGGTACAATATGCATCACAACAGCCTGTATTAACAATTTAAAACCATATAATGTGCTTTATAAGCTAATAAAGTAGTTGCCTCTAAATGATTTATCAAATATGAATAATGCATCCAGAAATAACTCACAGGAACAGGCCAGCCTCCTCCCCTCCTTTGCCCAGACTTTCTCCACAGATGATGCTGAGGACTCGTAGGAACTGAGTTACTGGGTTCTAGCCATCAGCTCCCTGCTCTGCTGGAAGCCTGCCTGCATTCTCCCCAGAGCCTCCCTGCTTATTCTCTTCCTAGTTGTTTCAGCCCCCACTCTCTGCTTCTCCCCTTATCTGCCTTTTTCTCTATCTCTTTATCTTCCCCTCTATAGAGTTCTCCCATTTGGGATCTTGCTCATTCCCTCATCCTTTCTTCTTCATTCAAGAGAGGCAAGGGGCTATCCTAGGAAGTTGTCAGATAGGAACAGTTATGTATAGAAGATTATGCAGTCAGTAGATTCAGTAGTCAGAAGGGAGAATTCTGAGGGCTCATAGCCCAGAAGAAGAACAGTTATACATGGTTTCTAGGGTGCTAAGGCATATTTACATTGTATGTAAACTTCCCAAACCCCTAAATACTAACTAGATCATGCTCAGAATTTTGTCTTTTGAACACTGCATTTGTGAACTCTAATTTGTGATTATCTAAAGACTCAAAGCATGGTGGATCTCAGTCTGGGCTTTTGTTGGGGGGGAATCTGATCTGAGACATAAATATACATATATACAAAACCAAAAGCACAGAGGAGATATTTTCAAGAGAACATTGCTTCTACCTAACAATGAGAACAAGGTAACTCATTGGGAACTCACTGGATAGCCTAAACAACCTAAACAAACTAAATTTCTAATAGTCATGGAGAAAAAAAAAAGACCCATGACTGCTACAATCCTTAACAAAGAAGCGCAAAGAGAACAAACTTGCCATAGGCTGGGATGTTAAAGAAAGACAAATTTATGAAATACATGTGGGGCCTGGTAAAATGGATGAGAATTCTATGGAGCCCTAGCCACAGTTTGAGCCTACACCCACACAAAAACTCATTCCCATATCAAATACAAGGGGGTTATGTGCTAAAGACTACATTAAGGGTAGGAAATCTGAGAGAAATCCCTCTTTCACAAGAATACTGCAGCTGTCTTCTGAAAGTTGGAATGAGGCAGCAAAGAGGAGAGAGATTTCTGGAGGCACAGGAAGCAGGAGGTGGGTAGGAATTAGATAAAAAGAGAATTCTTCACCAACGCAGAAGCTTAGAGCTAATCTGTAAAGTACAAAGAGATCTCCTTGCATTCAGAAATCTGGACGCTTGTCCGTAAAGCATAAAAAGATCTCTGGAATACCCCTAGTGTTCATATATCAAGCCATTCTACAGGGAAAATCCTGATATGGCCCTAACAATTTTGAAATTAGAAGTTAAATCAGTTAAACCTACAATAATGCCCAGATCCAAGTCATCAAAAAATTAAACTCACTCAAACTTTTTCCTTCAATATTATCTTAACAGACACAGTGGCATGCCCTCTTTTGGAATTAGACATTGTTTATCTCAATCTCTACTGTTCTGCTGCACAAAATGACTGGCATTCAATCAAAAATTTCAAGGCACATGATGAAGCAAGGGAATGCGCTGCATGGTCAAGACAGAAAGCACTCACGAGATTGCTTAGACGGAATTAACAGACACAGAAACTAAAATAATTATGATGGAGTTTCCACTTCCTGTCATGATGGAGTGACTTCTACCAGACTATCTCTCCTGCCATAACTACTGTAAAAATGGGTGCTGTCACTAGCTCTTTTTCAGGGAGTGGAAAACAGGTAGCACAAGAAAGAACCTATGAGAAAAGGAACTCATGAGTTGAGCTTCTTGATCACCAGCTTGGGGAAAGTATCCCTATTTGGGCAAAAACTGATGCAGATCCAGTAGAGTAGGACTGTCCTATTGAAATTAAGAAGAAGTCAGAATTTGAAGCTGCTGAAAAGCATTAAGTCTGTGGAGTGGGATATTGGGGAACGGAGGCTGTGAAGAGAATGGGTTCAGAGTTCTCTACAACTCTGAGGTTAACAGATGGACCATATGTGTTCAAGAAGAGACCAACCAATACTTCCTGGAGAGCAGCCATTATGAGGTTGGGAGTGGAACAGAGATACTAGGGGCTGAGCACCTCTGAGGGAAGAAAATGCTGAAGGATGTTAGAGTACAGGCTGTGCCAGAGTAGAGAGATCTCATGCACAAATTATTTTTAATTTTATTTTATTATGTCATGTTAATCACCATACATTACATCACTAGTTTTTGATGTAGTGTTCCATGATTCATTGTTTGCATATAACACGCAGTGCTCCATGCAGTATGTGTCCTCTTTAATACTCATCATCAGGCTAACACACCCCCCCAACCCCTCCCCTCTAGAACCCTCAGTTTGGTTTCTCAGAGTCCACAGTCTCTCATGGTTCGTCCCCCCTCTGATTTCCCCCCTTTCATTTTTCCATTCCTGCTATCTTTTTTGTTTGTTTGTTTGTTTGTTTGAGGGTTACAGGTCTGTGATTCAACAGTCTTACACATTCACAGCGCTCACCATAGCACATACCCTCCTAATGTCTATCACCCAGCCACCCCATCCCTCCCACCCCCAACTCCAGCAACCCTCAATTTGTTTCCTGAGATTAAGAATTCCTCATATCAGTGAGGTCATATAATATACATCTTTCTCTGATTGACTTATTTCGCTCAGCATAACACCCTCCACTTCCATCCACGTCATTGCAAATGGCAAGATTTCATTCCTTTTGATGGCTGCATAATATTCCATTGTATATATACACCACATCTTCTTTATCCATTCATCTGTCGATGGACATCTTGGCTCTTTCCACAGTTTGGCTATTGTGGACATTGCTGCTATAAACATCAGGGTGCATGTACCCCTTTGGTCCACTACATTTATATCTTTGGGGTAAATACCCAGTAGTGCGATTGCTGGGTCATAGGGTCGCTCTATTTTCAACTTTTTGAGGAACCTCCATACTGTTTTCCAGAGTGGCTGCACCAGCTTGCATTCCCACCAACAGTGTAGGAGGGTTCCCTTTTCTCCGCATCCTCGCCAACATCTGTCGTTTCCTGACTTGTTAATTTTAGCCATTCTGACGGGTGTGAGCTGGTATCTCACTGAGGTTTTGATTTAGATTTCCCTGATGCCGAGCGATGTTGAGCACTTTCTTATGTGCCTCTTGGCCATTTGGATGTCTTCTTTGGAAAAATGTCTGTTCATGTCTTCTGCCCATTTCTTGATTGGATCATTTGTTCTTTGGGTGTTGAGTTTGATAAGTTCTTTATAGATTTTGGATACTAGCCCTTTATCTGATATGTCATTTGCAAATATCTTCTCCCATTCTGTCGGTTGTTTTTTGGTTGTGTTGAGTGTTTCCTTTGCTGTGCAAAAGCTTTTTATCTTGATAAGGTCCCAATAGTTCATTTTTGCCCCTGCTTCCCTTGCCTTTGGCGATGTTTCTAGGAAGAAGTTGCTATGGCTGAGGTCGAAGAGGTTGCTGCCTGTGTTTTCCTTTAGGATTTTGATGGACTCCTGTCTCACATTTAGGTCTTTCAACCATTTTGAGTCTATTTTTGTGTGTGGTGTAAGGAAATGGTCCAGTTTCATTCTTCTGCATGTGGCTCTCCAATTTTCCCAACACCATTTGTTGAAGAGACTGTCTTTTATCCACTGGACATTCTTTCCTGCTTTGTCGAAGATGAGTTGACCATAGAGTTGAGGGTCCATTTCTGGGCTCTCGATTCTGTTCCATTGATCTATGTGTCTGTTTTTGTGCCAGTACCATACTGTCTGATTACAGCTTTGTAATAGAGCTTGAAGTCCAGAATTGTGATGCCACCAGCTTTGCTTTTCTTTTTCAACATTCCTCTGGCCATTTGGGGTCTTTTCTGGTTCCATAAAATTTTAGGATTATTTGTTCCATTTCTTTGAAAAAAGTGGATGGTATTCTGATAGGGATTGCATTAAATGTGTAGATTGCTCTAGGTAGCATTGACATCTTCACAATATTTGTTCTTCCAATCCGTGAGCATGGAACATTTTTCCATTTCTTTGTGTCTTCCTCAATTACTTTCATGAGTATTTTATAGTTTCTGAGTACAGATTCTTTGCCTCTTTGGTTAGATTTATGCGTAGGTATCTTAATTTCTCTTTCTTCTGTCTTGTTGTTGGTGTATAGGAATGCCATTGATTTCTGTTCAATGATTTTATATCCTGCCACTTTACTGAATTCCTGTATGAGTTCTAGAAGTTTTGGGGTGGAGTCTTTTGGGTTTTCCACATAAAGTATCATATCATCTGCAAACAGTGAGAGTTTGACTTCTTCTTTGCTGATTCAGATGCCTTTTATTTCTTTTTGTTATCTGATTGCTGTGGCTAGGATTTCTAGTACTATGTTGAATAGCAGTGGTGATAGTGGACATTCCTGCCGCATTCCTGACCTTAGGGGAAAAACTCTCAGTTCTTCTCCATTGAGAATGATATCCGCTGTGGGTTTTTCATAGATGGCTTTTATGATATTGAGGTATGTACCCTCTATCCCTACACTCTGAAGAGTTTTAATCAAGAAAGGATGCTGTACTTTGTCACATACTTTTTCTGCATCTATTGAGAGGATCATATGATTCTTGTTCTTTCTTTTATTAATGTATCATATCACATTGATTGATTTGTGGATGTTGAACCAACCTTGCAGCCCAGGGATAAATCCCACTTGGTCGTGGTGAATAATACTTTTAATGTACTGTTGGATCCTATTGGCTAGTATTTTGGTGAGAATTTTTGCATCCATGTTCATCAGGGATATTGGTCTGTAATTCTCCTTTTTGATGGGGTCTTTGTCTGATTTTGGGATCAAGGTAATGGTGGCCTCATAAAATGAGTTTGGAAGTTTTCCTTCCATTTCTATTTTTTGGAACAGTTTCAGAAGAATAGGTATTAATTCTTCTTTAAATGTTTGGTGGAATTCCCCTGGGAAGCTACCTGGCCCTGGGCTCTTGTTTTTTGGGAGATTTTTGATTACTGCTTCAATTTTCCTATTGGTTTTATGTCTGTTCAGGTTTTCTATTTCTATTTCTATTATTTCTATTTCTAGTTCAGTTTTGGTAGTTTATACATCTCTAGGAATGCATCCATTTCTTTCAGATTATCTAATTTGCTGGCATATAGTTGCTCATCACAAACAAATTCTTAACAGCCCTAACAGCCAGCTAAAATAACAGAAAGGCTGCTCCTTATGAATAAAGGTCACCCCTTAAGAGTAAGACCTGTCCAAAACCCACTGTAAAGAACACTAAAACCAAAACCAAAACAAAAAGAAAAACAAACCCCAAATGAACAAAGAAAGGACGCTAAAACCAAACCTTAACATGACCTTAAGGGGAGATAGAATTTAAAGGTTGTGTCTCATCAAATCTGAGGGGCTTGAGAAACACTGTGAGCATTCCACAGATCTACATCAACAGATCAGAAACAAGCCTGCATGTTTAAGTTAATCAACCTTTCCTGGCAACATTTGAAGCTAGAACACATATTGTGCAGTCATGTTTCTATACACCAAAACTAATTATTTTACACTGTATAAAAATTATTGTGTATATATAGATATAGATGATATAGATAGCGATAGATAGAGATAGCGATAGATATACAATGCCATGTTATTTAACCAAAAAGAAGACTGAAGTACTCACACATGCTGCCACATGGAGGTACCTCAAAATCTTTATGCTAAATGAAAGGATCCAAACAAAAAAGGACAAATACTGTATAATTCCATTTATATGAACTATCTAGAAAAGAAAACCCACAGAAAAAGAACACACATTTGTGGTTGCCAGAGGCCATGGTAAGGAAGGATGAGAAGAAACTGCTAAGTGTATAAGTGATGGAAATATTCTAAAACTAGATAAAAGTGGAAGTTAAACAACATTATGAATGTACTAAATGCCTCTGAATTGTTCACTTTATTTTTTTATTTGTTTATTTTTTCATTTTATTATGTTATGTTAGTCACCATACATCATTAGTTTTTGATGTGGTAATCCATGATCCATTGTTTTTGTATAACACCCAGTGCTAGTATTAATGAATTGTTCACTTTAAATGATCAATTTTGTTATGTGAATTTCATCTCAATATTTATTTTAAAAATACGAAGCAAAAAATGTACAGAACTAAAGGAAAATATAAAGAAATTTTATATTGGGTATACAGATAAATCTAAATTTCAGTAATTCACAGAACATTTATACCCAATGTCATTAAGGATAGAGGATGTAGGAATAAACCTCAAAAACAATAAATGGATCTCAACCAACTTGACTGAATTGACATTTACAGAAACTTACACTCTGATACTGAAAAATACACATTACTTTTAAAGAAAACTGTAACATTAAGATAAACAATAGAACAAGTTAATAAATATTATGTACCTCCAATCAGAAGATTGTTTTGACTCTAATGGTATTCAGTTAAAAATCAATAATATCATGAAGAAAATTTCCCAGTATTGTGAAATTAAAGTTACACCATTTTAAATAATTCATGAATAAAACATACATCACAAGGAAAAGTAGAGAATATTTCAAGCTAAATCATAATGAAAACACAGACTATCAAAATATTTGAAATGCAGCTAAGTATTAATTATAATGAGTATTATAGCTTTAAATGCCTATGTTAGAAAAATATAAAAAGAATAATATTCCAGTATGTAAAAGTAACAAAAGAAGAAGAAAGTGAAAAATAAGAAATAAAAAGTAGTAAGAATAAAAGCAAAAATGAATTGAATAGAAAAGGGAGAAACAATATGGAAATCAATGAATTTAAAGGTGTTTCTTTAAAAAAAATATTAGTAAAATTGGCAAAACCCATGATGGCTAATCAAGGAACAGAAGACAAAATTCAAATTATTAATATTAGGAATGCACAAAGGAAACATTACTATGGATCTTACAAAGACTAACATGATAATAAGGAGATATTAGAAACAACTTTATAGCAATAATTTCAACACTTTATATAAAATTAATGAATTTCTTCAAAAACAAGTGATACAAGTAGAACTGAGAAACTGTAATAGCTCTACAGCTATTAAAATAATTAAATCATAATCATAAACATTCCCATATAGAAATCTCCAGGCCTTCATGGCTTCACCCATTAATTTTATTAAACATTTAAGGAAAAATAATACCAATCCTACAGAAGTTCTTTCAGGAAATAAATGGAATAATTCCCAATAGTCTTAGAGGGCCAGCATAATTCCAATACTGAAAAGAAATTCTAAAAAATAAGTCAGTCAGAGAAAGACAAATGTCATATGATTTCACTCATATGTCAAATTTAAGAAACAAAACAAATAAGCAATGGGAAAAAAAGAGAGGGAGGTAAACCAAGGAACAGATTCCTAACTATAGAGAACAAACTGATGGCTATGGGGGTAGGGGGGGAGTGGGTGAAATACGTGATGGGGATTAAAGAGTGTACTTGTTGTGATGAGTACCAGGTGTTGTATGGAAGTGTTGAATCATGATGTAGTACACCTGAAACTAAAATAACACTGTATGTTAACTTTACTGGAATTAACATTAAAAAATTAAAAAATTACTGATCAATAACTCACATAACATAGATATCTCACATAATATCAACAAACAACTGAAAAATTATATTACGCTACTATTTACAAAATTATCAAAAAATACCATAACCCTAGGAATAAACCTAATGAAAGATGTGCAAGACCTCCAAATTGAAAACTACCAAATATTGGTGAGGGAAATTAAAGACTTATATAACTAGGGGGATATGTCATGTTTATGGATTAGGAGATTGAATATTGTTAAGATGTCAATTTTCATTAAATTTCTACAGATATAATTCAATTTCACTGAATGCCCCACCAAGTTTTGTTGTTGAAGAAATTGACAAGCGGATCATAAAATTGACATGGAAATGTGTATTCTCTAAAATAGCCAAAATTACCTTGGAAAAAATTAAAGGATTAATACTACCTGATTTCAGATTAATTTAAATCCCTGATAATAAATTGTGGCATTCATCTAAGATCGATGGAACAGAGAGTTCACAATTGCTCATAAATATTCAGTCAATTGGTTTTTTTTTTTACCAAAGCCAAGTCAATTAAATAGGAAGAAAGAACGGTCTTGAAATAAAAAGGAATGTTGAAACAACTGGAATTACATTTGTAAAGAAAAATGTGTGACCCCCTACGCCATCCCAAAGAAAAGATGGATCATAGATTGAAACATCTTAAACATAAATGCTAGAATAAATCTCATGAAAGAATTCCAAAGAATGTCTTCATGACATTGGAATAAGATATCTTCAATAGAAAAATGAAACCAAGAAGCATAAAGCAAAAAAGGAAAAAAAAAAAAGGAGAAATAGAATTTCATTGAAATTAAATTTTCTTCTAAGATATAATATTTAAAAGTAAAAAAAAAAAAGCAAGCCACAGATTGGAGGAAATATTCACAAAACATTTTATATCCATACATATGGATATACATAGAGATGTACTTTGTATGAAGAATATATAAAGAACTCCTACATTTCAACAACAGAGAAGATAACCCAATGTAAACAAAAATGCATAACAAGATTGGAATAGATACTCCATAAATGAAGACATGTGTTCCCCACCAGCCCCACCCACACACACCCAACAGAGCCCCCTCTCCAGGGATAACAGATTGCTGAGGAGGGAGGGCTGTGGTAGGGTCAGAGGAATCAGGAGAGGGCAGAAAAGATTCCTCAGACCAAGGTTGCAAGGGCAATGGCCAATAAACACAAATAGGGAATTAGTCATCAGTGAATGAGATTACAACCACAGAACATTTTCATACCCAGTAGGTTGACTAAAGTAAGAAGGTAGGCAATTAAGTGTTAACAAACATGTGGAACAGCTGGAGCTCTATTACTTTGCTAGGAAGTAAAATGGTATAATCATGTATAATGGCCAGTGTGTGGGGATTGGCTTGGCCTGTCCTATATCCCAGAGAACAGGTGTTGGGCCTGGATGAGCTGGTACCTTCACTCTATTACTTTGCTAGAAATGTACAATGGTATAATCATTTTGAAGTACTATTTAGTAGTTTCTTAAAATAAAATTAGACATACATCTATCCTAAGCCCAGGTAGTCCAACCATTGCTATTTTCCCCAAATAAAGCATAGGTAGACACACACACACACACAGAGCTTCTAATAAATAATCTTCATTAGCAGACTTATTCATAATGACCCCAAAATGGACATAAGTCAGTGTCTATCAACAGGAGAGTGTATAAACTACTTGCTGTATGTGCATACCATAGAATACTAGTCAGTGATGAAAAGGAACGAACTGATGACAATTGTAATGACATGAGTGGATTAGAAAACATTGTGCTAAGCCAGGGAAACCAGGCACAACAGAGCACACAAAGATTTATATGAAGCCCAAGAACAGGCAGGACTGCCATGTGATGATCAAAATAACAATTTTGTCAGAGGTGTAATTGCAAAGATGGTTGACCAGAAGGAAGCATAAAGAAACTATCTTAGATGATGGAAATGTTTGAAATGTTTTGAATGGCTGTTACATGCATGTGTGAAACTGTCAAAAAGAATACAAATGAACATTTAAGATCTGTGCATTTTATTAGACATAAATTATATACTTCAGGACAATATTACTTTGTCAAAAAAGGAAAAGAAAGTAACAATAACAATAAATCTAAAGGTGATAGTCTAACACCATTTACCTTGACACTTCTGGCAAAAATTTTCCATAAGGTAGGGAGGGAAGAAAGTAGAAAATACGAGGCCTTCTTTAACAGAAATAACATCAGTTAACATTTTAAATGGTCACTGTGGGCCATACAGCAGCAACAGTAAAGGTACGCCTACATTGACTCCTAATTCCTAAGATTTTATCCATTTCACATGGAAGGAAGAATAGAAGCTTAAACAATTTGCTTAATGTCATGTAGCTTGTAAATAGTGAATCCAGGAATCCAGGACTCTGCCTGACTCTAGAGTCTTGACTTTTTACCATTATTTTGGTATGCCTCCCTTAAAAATCTTTTTCCTAACACTGAAAAAATAGTTTGAAATCCAACAGAAAACTGGGCAAAAGTAAGTCATAGGGCATCTCTGCAAGTTCTCTCAAGCATCATTCAAATTAAGTTGAAATTAGACAAATACAAATTCAACAATAATGACATACTGAGCGACACTCATATGAATAGCAAAAATTGGAATGGTGCATGATGCCAGGTACTGGTGAAGATGTGGCCAGACAAGAACTCAGGCACATTGATCATGTCAATCCACCGCCATGGTGGAGAGTATTCAGAAGGTACTTCATGTAATTAAGCAAGGCTATGCCTTATGATTAACCACTTCCATTCCTAGACACACACATCTCAGAGAAGCTCTATCAGGGGATCTGTACAAAGTAACTGATTGCAGTGTGGTGTGGGTATATGCATATGCTATTGTAGCAAAAAGTTGAGGGATATTTAGCAGGAGAATCACTAAGTAATATATTGTGGAGGTAGTGAAATATATTATGGAAACAAAGAACTAGATATAATACACTGTAATATAAATAGATTCAAAAATCTACTTTTAGGGGCACCTGGGTGGCTTAGTCGTTAAGCATCTGCCTTCGGCTCAGGTCATGATCCCAGGGTCCTGGGACCGAGCCCTGCATCGGACTCCCTGCTCAGCGGGAAGCCTGCTTCTCCCTCTCCCAATCCTCCTGCTTGTGCTCCCTCTCTCGCTGTCTCTCTCTCTCTGTCAAATAAATAAATAAAATCTTCAAAAAAAATTTACTTTTAAAGAATGTAAGAAATATAATGAGAGTGAAGCACAATAAAATGTATACAAATTAAAGCTATCCATGCCAAATAATACTACCTGGTATGCATAGTTATGGATATACTCCATATCTTAGAATGGAGATCTACTAATGAGGGAGAGGGATATAAGCAAGGATCAGGAACAGAAGAAAAATTAAAAAAAAAAAGCAAGACATCCCTTTAATCAATGATTATAGTTTTAGGTAACAAAATATAATAAATTGGATTTTAGCTCCTGAGATTTAAAAATAAATTGCTTTGAGGTTTAAGAAAACTTATTTATCCCACTCCAAAAAAATTTTTGGATCTAGTTCTATGCAAATACATGCAGGGCAGCTCCAGAGAGTGAATCACATACCTCAAAACTGAGTTCCAAAGTGTCTGTGTATGCATGCTACAAGTGTGCATTTCAACAGAAGGCTACCCTATAAGGCAAAATGGAGAGGAACTTGGAAATCTTTGTTACCCAAGCAGAACTGCATTCTGATCTAATGATGGGATATTCCGTAAAAACACCTACATAGAGCAGATGATTAAGTATGAGCCATACTCTCTTCCTGACTTAAAATGTTGAAGTGTGATGCTTAGTCTCTATAAACAACCCTGTTGCCACTGACCTAGGACAGACAATGCTAGGAGAAGGAGATTTTCCGCCTTCTAATCTTTTCCCCCAGGGTGGCTCTCCAGGCTGATGAATTACCTGGAAATAGAATTGCCTAGCTTTCTGTAAGAAAATAAGCAAAATCATTGCATCCTTAGGGCCCAGAATATCCTCATTCAGTGTAGACATTGCACCTCTGTCTGAGCACTGACCAGCCTGAGTTGGTTCTACTTTGGATTTCTATTGCAATTTGTCTTCTAATTGATGATAATTGCACATATGAAACTACTATCAGTTTAAGGACAATGACAGTCTGTGGAATGAATGAATGAGGACAATGACAGTCTGTGGAATGAATGAATGAATGAATGAATGCAGTCTATCACGCCCAATTTTATGACACATGTAAGATACAACACGTCTTTTCTACTTATAGGGCACTCAGGAATGGTAGAAACCAGAAAGCACAGAACAAAAGCAGTAGCATTAGGGATGCATGAGACACAAAACCGGGCTGAAGAGAGGACAGTACCTACAGCAAGTTTTGAAACAGGAAAATCCTAAACCACTGCCTAAAAACCCCAACTGGAAGTAATGACACATTCTCATCAAGAGGAGCACTAACTGCTTTGAAGTGGCAATAGAAATTGTCTCATATGTTATCACTATAGTTCATATTGATTCATTCTCTGTAGTTGAATTATCTTTAAAAAATTTATGGTGCATTTTTATGGCAATAGCCAATCAAGCATATCATTAATGTGCATAGCAAGGAGTTTAAGACAAGAGGAGACTGATGGCTTTTCAATTATTGATGTAAATGAATTGCCAAGTGTAGCTAGTTTAAGAAATGTAATAAAGAGCAAAAGTCAAATCTCTGGCTCTGTGTATACACACATACACACACACACACTAAACAAACTCATATTTCATTTTAGCCTCAAGTGAAGAAGGCAATTAAGTTACTTAAAATTTCAGACACCTCTGGAATTTTACATCATGAAATTAAATTAAAAAAAAGAGAGAGACTGTCATTGGCATTTAAAAGAGGGATACTCAGAATTTCAACTTAAGAAGATGCTTCAGCCGGCATCATATCCAACTCTGCCCTGGACAGAAATCCCTCCAGGGCCCCTAGGCAGGTGTCACCAGGCTGATCAGAGACTGGCTCTGACTAGAGATTGGTGGCCATTGCCACTCACACAATGGAAGTCACTTTATGAGGAAAGCAAGCTTACCAATTTAAGAAACAGATTATTTGTCCACATGTAATGTGGTTTCACCACTGACTTTCTGGGTTTCCCTGAGCAAATCACTTACTCTCTCTAAACATTTTTTTTATCTTAAAACTGGAAATGATAGTGTTAATACTGTACGGGATTAATTTAGGGACTTCAAAGGTAGTACATACTAGAGCAGTTATCAGCAAACTGGGTTTATGTTATAGGTGTGCTTATGAATAAGCATGTTGATGCTGATAACATCCATCTCTATCTCAGCGCCATGGCCACAAATTGGACCACATCACTGTCTGTCACCCCACCAAGTTCCACAATGAGTTTCTACTCTCCACACTAAGCATAGCCCTCTGTACCATCTAGCAACTTTCTGACCTGCTTTTTACTCAATTCCATTCTCCATAGTCTTCATTACCTTTCCAAATCTAACACTGTCCTCAAGCCGCCATTCAGTCCCATCCACTTCACATCTAGTAGATATCATTAGTTCCTGTATCATGAAGAACTAAGATAGGACCTGTCTCAACTTCTAGTGTGTCCATTAACAACAAATACATTTATTTCCTTTACATCCTTGCCTTTTCCTTCCACTCTGGGAGGTATATTCAGAATCAACCACTGACTTTTCATATGCTCTTTATATCACCTCCTCCCCAAAGCTAAAACCAAATCTTGAGCCCATATATCCATCCTGAGCTCTAGACCCAAATCACGAAGTATCTGTTGGGCATCTCTACCTTCATGTTGCATAGAAACCCCTATTTAGCATATTTCAAAAGCAATCCTATTTTCCATCTCCATCCCAAGCTCCTACGTTCGTATAGGGAATCTATCTTGTTACTCAAGCCATATAATTTTATGTCATCCTTGAGATCTCCTTTTCCATATACCTGGTGTCCAGTTGCAAAGTTATGTCAGTTTTACCTTTTAAACTATTTATTGACTCTACTTATTTATCTCCACCGTAATAGCTAACTACCCTAATTCAATCCATCTCTGTCATGTGAACTACTGCAATAAACTCATAGCTGGTCTTGACTCCTGTCTTGCTACTTTAAAATCTAATCTCAATGCCACACTAAGAGTTCTATTTCTAAAGGATGTATCCAACAGAATTCACAGGGTAAGTCTTTTAGAATCCTGCCCTGCTTACCTCCGAAGCCACATTTCTCTGCATTATCCTCTCACTCACTGGGCTGCTGGCAGACTAAGTTTCACGCAGTTCCACTCTGTTGCCTTTAGTGATTTTGCACCATTTGTCTATTTCCTCGGCTGGCTCCTATTACTCATCCTCAATATATCAGCCTCCTGGAATCTTTCTAACACTCCAGACTGTGTTGGGTGCCCCTCTTTTGTGCTTTCATATATTTCTCAGTTATAGTTTTCTCTTTGTTTCTTTCTCACTGAAGTGTGAGATTTCCCAGGGTAGGAGTGTCCAGTGTCTTTTTTTTTCTTTTTAAGAAAGGATGGATCTAAAAATCTATCATTATAAACTATAGGCATATTTATGTGTGTTGGACCATGGGCCTGAATACAATCACCCAGTGCAGCATAGAATGGAGAGAGGGCTCTGGATAGAACCCTAGGGAACACAACCAAGATCCTTTGTATGTGACCAAGGCCATGAAAACACAGGAAGAGTCATTTTCAGGTGCACACAAGATTTCAGGGCAACAAGAGAGCCACAGAGAAAAGTGGGGAGGGGATACAAGGGAAAGATATTTTAACATGCTGAAGTGAGCTTACATTTGTAGAGCTACAGCTAATCCATAAAGAGTTATCTGCCTGCAGTTGACAAGGATGACAAATATGAAAAAAAAATCAAGGACATTGAAGTTTAGTGTGGTATTTAGACTACACAAATACACAAGCATCTTATTAGGATGAATTTGTCTGGGGAAGGAAGAAACAAAACAAAATTGCCCATCACCACAAAGGAAGTAACGTGCAATTAATAAGATTTACAAAACATACAAAGGATGAATTTGGTCCTTGAACAAATCCTTTATATCAGATAAAATTAGACTGAAAAAAAATCACAGCATGTAAAACATGACTATTAAAGGACCTTTTGTTCTGAGCTCCACCTCACAGCAAAGCCTTGAGATTCCTTGATTCATTAGTACCATTGGGTTTATTTTTATACAGGTTAAATCACCTGTTGTTATAATGTGGTTCTGGGTCATTACACAGTGAATTTTAATAAATTAAACCTGCTGTCCTTTTCAAAAACAACACATGGGTCAACAACTATGATTAAGTTGTCTTTATTAATAAGTGGTTATTTTTAGGATAATTATAGTTTCCTCTAAGTGATTTGTATAAATGGGAAATATCTTTAAATAGTTCTACATTATTTATATCCTCACCTTTGATATGTCCTGTGTGATCAAATATCTGTGTATGGATACCCAAGGGTTCTAACTTCAATATTTAATTCAATCCCCTGAATCCCGTTTTTCCAACAAGGGAGCAGTATAGTAGATAGTTAAGGACATATCCTGTGGAACAAACTACCTGGGCTGGAATCCCAGCTCTTTAACTAGTTCTTTGACCTTGAGCATATTGTTAATCTTCCCATGACTCAGTTACTTATTTGTAACCTGGAAATAATAATAGTGCTTATCCATTAGAATTAGTCTAAATATTAAATAGGTTAATATATTCATAAAGTGCTATACAAGGAAAATATTTTGTAAAGTTCTTAGAGTAGAACCTGGTACAAGATAAACATTTAATAATTTAACTATTATAATTCTGATAATTTTAGTCCTCTTTTTTACATTCAACATCACTTGCTTATTGTCTTAGTTTTTATTTTCTCAATAACAAGAAATAGATCAGAGGGATTCCAAAATGGTGATATAGGAAGACCCTGAACTCACCTCCTCCTATGGACACAGTGAATCTACAATTACATATAGAACGATTCCTCCTGAAGAAGAACTGAGGGCTCACTGAAAGCTCTGCACAAACAGGATAGAAGGACCACATAGAGAACCATAGGATACATGGTAGATGGGAACCCCACCTCCACTCTGTGGAGGGTTAAAGAAAAAACAAGAAAGCCATTAAGTAATGAAGGGGAGGGTAAAACAGAAAATATAAAAAGAAAAAAGAAAAAGGTTAGAGACTATAACATAATATATAATTTACATTATATAACAATACTATAGTAGTAGCACTTAATATAATTTTCTTCAACCTCAGGGAAAACATAGCTTTGCACCTTGGATATTTTCTATTTCAAACTCTGAATTTCTCTTAGGGATAGAGAAAAATTATCTTTTTTAGCTGATGGTTTGGCAGGTATGCCAAAAAAAAAAAAATGAGAATAGCTAATTTTCCAACCTCGGAAGAAAAGAGTCCAGTTGAAATGTTATAGGTAGACCTTCAGTGCATATTCTTTGGGTCTCTGTAAAATATCATGTTTTCAAGAATTTGACCATCTAGAAGCTAGCAATAAGGCTAGATGTAACTCACCTTGTCTTCTTGGTGGAGCTTCTAATGAGGTGTATGTCTACTTGTTTTTCCGATGTATTTGAGTGCCTATAAGTTACCAGAAAGCTGCTAGATGCTGGGAATATAAAGATGAATGACATATGGAAGTCTTTCACCTCATTTTTTCCCCCAATTACTGGGAGAAAGTTTGTAGAGCTAGTTACAGATCTGGCATGTGTGAAAATATAATTCCTCATACCGTGGGAAAAGAATGACTGAAGGAGGGTACAAAATGCCTTCAAAGCACATGAAGTGAATGATTAAATTTATTGCAAGGAGGTAATGAGGGCAGAGTATATTAGTACAAGACTTTACAATGGAATGATATCAGGCAGAAGGTACCGAGGGGCCTAGTAATAAATATCTGAAGTCCATGAGACTAAGAGCATGTACTCTGTCCTGTGATCTCTGAGGAGATACATACTATCAAGAATCAGAATCACATGATAGCACTGTGAATTGTACAAGACTGATGAATCACGGATCTGTACTTCTGAAACAAATAATGCAATATATGTTAAGAAAAAGAAATCATGGAACACTACATCAAAAACTAATGATGTAATGTCTGGTGATTTACATAACAATAAAAAAGAATCACATGATACATTTTCACTTTAGAAAAACTGCATGAGAAGAATCAACCAGGAAACTCTAAGAGAAGGAGAGAAACTAAACCAGAGTAGGGTCCACAGGGATGATTAAAGGGGAACTGACTGGATAAATCTACCAATGGTAGAATTCAAGAGGACTCAGCGGCTAATTAAATGTAAAAGTGGAATAAAAGGAAGAGACTGGGAGGACTCCATGATTTCTAGTGGAATGACTGCATTACGCCTTTACAGATAAAAGCAGCAGATTTGTAAGAAAAGAGGACAATTTTGGTTTTGCATATGACAAAACCCTGGGTCTATGGGACATCCCAGGATGGATACTCATGGGTTATGGAAATAAAGTTCTGGAACACAGCAAGAATTCCAGGCTAAGGCAGAAATTCAGGACATAGGCATCACATTCTAGAGAGGTCAAATAGGAAAGTTTGAAAAGAAATCAATATACTTAATATTTAAGATATTAGTTTCACTGGATTAATGTGTGGTGGGGTTGAGGTAAACCCCCCTTAAAACTGAAAGGGCTTATATTCAAGATTTGGGTAATAAAAGAAAAGGAGGATTTTTCAAAAAGATTTTATTTATTTGAGAGAGAGAGAAAGAGCACATGGGGCGGTGGGGGGGAGCGAGAAGCAGACACCTGGCTGAGCAGGGAGCCGGATATGGGGTGATCCCAGGATCCCGAGATCATGACTTGAGCCAAAGGCAGATGCTCAACCGACTGAGCCACCCAGGCGCCCCAAGAGAGGGTTTTTTAGAATAAAGAGAGAAATTCATATAGTAAAAGTATACTATAAATTCAAACATACTGCATAAAGATAATGGACTGCAAAGAGAACACTCTTGGGATTTGGGCAACCTTACTAAAGCCCACTCACCCTCTGCAGACGGTAACTGGGAGAAGACTCCAGAAAACATGCCTTTTACTTAATTTCATGTTGTCTTTTAGGGCAATGAACAGGTATAGAAAAATAAACAGGTCTCAAATTTTCCAGATTTGCTTCCATTTCTAACACCTCTATAAATGTTTCTGGGAGGATACAAGCCTCTCAAGAGGCAGAGCACCCAGTCCTGGCATTTATAACGCCCAGCATTATTCCCCGCTGGCTCAAAGTCCCATGGAAGGTCTCTAGCTCCTTTCGTTCCCACACAGGCTCATACTTAATGAGGACTGCATTTCTTGTTTAAATTCTAAAGTTTGTTTCTTACTGGAAACAAAGGGAACAGAAAACAAGCAATACTAAGTGCTGACAAGTCCCTGGAGGCATGCAGTTCTCTTGTTCTTTAAAGCTCTCGGTAGCCTTTGTGGTATTACCAAGGTTCATTCCAGAGACAAATAAAAAACATAGTTCTATAGTGACAATTCCATTCACCTTTAAAAAAAAAAAATCAAGAAAACAAGAATAACTTAAAAGTCTAAATGTTTGGTTTCAGGCTATATTTTACTTTTGGTTCGCCTCCAATCAATCTTGAAAACCTATTTTAACTTTTAAAATATAAGACTCTAAGATATCAAAGGAAGAAACCTCACCTAAAAAAAAATAGAGTGTAACTATTGAAAAACCAGCCTTAGAATGATGGGATTGTTGTGCCTGTGATTTAACCCAAGAAGAAAAAAATCCAACCTCATTGAAAACACTTGTTTATACTGTCGGTCTATCCCAGTTTGGATCCTGTACAAACTGATTTCTTATAAAATGACCTCCTTTTCATACTAAGAAAGAACAGGAACTGATTTTATGCTATTTAGAAACATATATTCCTAACTAAATCTTATACAGGCATTCTGTCTCCGAGCGGACAGGTACACCGCCGATACCTCCCTTGGGTTTCCAAAGACTATTTCCAGTCCTCACATCCATCTTCTCCAGAGAAACCAAACACTAGTTTTGTGGAATGCATATAAAACAATCCTCAGCCTGACATATGCACATGGCTCCAGAAGTTTGTTAACATGTGATGGTCTACCTTCTCTATTCTCTTTAGTGTGTCTGGCTGACACACTGAACATGTGGGTAGAAGACCCAGAATTTCTGAACTGCTTGTTCTCCCAGTGGAACTTCAGAATTTAACTGTCAAGCACCACCACCACCACCAACAACAACAACAAAACTAGGAAAATAATTTTCCAATATTGGCCATTGAGAGCTCTTTCAGTTGACTCTATGTCCCTTATACATACTCCTATTATTGTGTTGTTTTCTGACACTAGAAGACAAACTGAGGGTTCTAGAAGGGAGGGGGGGGATGGGTTAGCCTGGTGATGGGTATTAAAGAGGGCACATACTGAATGGAAAAAAAAATTTTTAAATAAAAACAAACCAAAAAAAGATACTAAGGACATAGATAAGGTAGGTAGGTGACAAATATATATCTCAACTTATCTCTCTCTATATATATATATCTATGCCTATATCAATCAATCTATTTGCCTATCTTGTCTAAGTCGTAGAATCAGCCATTTCTCCGAAGAAGCCTCAATTCCTTTATCAGAGAATAGTATTAGAACCCAGGATCTGGGCCCTTGGTGTGCTAATGGATACTAGGGTGTCACTGTCTCTAGGCATGCTCAGCTAAAACAAAAGCCTATATATGTATAAACTAATTTTTGTATATACACAAATTCATAAACAATCCTATGTGTCACCATCTACTAAACATGAGTTCATACTGATGTCTTCAGCTCTAATTCATTATTACCACATGGATTATTCTAGCCTTTTCCCCTTGATTATTTGTAACCTCCAATTCCAACAGTGAGAAACCTGGCTCCAACCTTCTTCATTTATTCAATTGCTCAAATCCAGTATACAAGTACAGCAGTACTGGAAGTGTTAACCTGTGCCCCTATGAGAAAAGAATACAAACTAGAATGCAGTGCTTGTTTGCAGTTCCTTTTGACTTTAGTCTTATGAACTCATTTCTGAATTACTTAGGTCAGTGGTTACTTTCTCTACGTTCTCCAGTAAGGTTCTTTCATAAATTTGTAATGCAGCCAGATAGTTTTGTCACATTCAGCATTCTACATTAGGATCCTCTGACTGCATAAATATATTTTCCTTTCAATTTGCATGCATTGTTTCACTCTTTCTACTGTAAATTTCTATGGGCTGTGAAATACATAGTGACATATATCTGACATTACAGTATCATTTAAACTAATATCACTGTCCTAAAATAATCCCTTGGGCTTCATCAATTTAGCCTTCTCCCCCAACCCTTAAAGCTCTAAAATCACTGACTTTTACCTGCATTACATATGTGCCATTTCTAGAATGTCATGTAAATGGAATCAAAAAGATGTAGCCTTTTAATACTGGCTACTTCACTTAAAATATGCATTTAAGATTCATCCATGTCTGTTCATGGCTTGATAGTTCTTTTTTTTTTTTTAAATCATAGAATATTTCATTGAGTGGACATACCTCAGTTGGTTTATCCATTTACTTATTGAAGAGCACCTTGTTTGCTTCCAGCTTTGGGCAATCATAAATAAACTACAATAAACATTTTCAAGCAGGTTTTTGGGTGGACATAAGTGTTCAACTCATATAGATAAATGTCCAATATCAGAATTGTTGGATCTTAGGATGACCCTATGTTTGCCTTTTTAAAAAACTGCCAAAGTGTTTTCCAAAGAGACTTTCTTATTTTACTTTACTACCCACAATCATGAACATTGCTATTATTCTGCATTCATACTAACAATTGCTTTTGTCTTTTTTTTCTTTACCTATTATAATAGTTATGGAGTGAGAGCTCATGGATATTTCAATTTGAATCCCATAATGAACACTTACATTGAGTATCTTTTCATATACTTACATACATTTGTGCATCTTTTTGGTAAGGTATCTGGACAGATGTTTCACGCATTGCTTAATTGAGTTGTTTTCTTCTTGTTTTAAGAGTTCTTTGTATATTTTGAATTCAAGACTTTTATCGGATATGTGCTTTGAAAATATATTCTCACAGTTTGTGGTTTGTCTTTCATTCTCTTGACTGTGTCTTCTACAGACCAAAAGTGTTGTTGTTGTTTTTTTTTTTAAAGATTTTATTTATTTAATTGACAGAGAGAGAGAGAGGCAGAGAGAGAGGGAACACAAGCAGGGGAGTGGGAGAGGGAGAAGCAGGCTTCTCGCCGAGCAGGGAGCCCGATGCGGGGCTCGATCCCAGGACCCTGGGATCATGACCTGAGCCGAAGGCAGTCGCTTAACCAACTGAGCCACCCAGGCACCCCCCAAAAGTTGTTTTTAATTTAAATAAAGTCAAATTTATCAATTATTTTAAAGAATCATGCTTTTGGTGTTGTATCTAAAAACTCATTGTCAAAGCATAACTTTCCTGGTAAATTGTTTCTTCCAGGTAAAAACAAGTAAGTACTGGATATGCTTATTAGTGGGGACCATAAAGAAAGCAGGGCATAAATCTATTATAATAAAAATTTGGCTCCAGATTGATCTAAAGTGTTATGTTCAGGTTAGGCATTACTGAGAAGCAAGGTATAACTACTTGCTAATTGCTTTCCATCCTGGCCTGCCTTTAGCCAGAATCCTGTTAGGGCAGATGAGCCTCACCCCTATAGATACAAACAACAACATCAAAAGCAGAAGCAGTGACAATCCTGGATCTCAAGTGATGCTCCAGATTGGAGGCTCCCAGCCTTCCTGATAAAACTTTCCCTTTCCATGACAAATATTTTGCAAGGTCCCCTTTATCATTTTGAAATAAAAATCACATGCAATATATCCAAATAATATAATGTTCTAATCTTAATATAAAGGAAAAATAAAAAAAATTGTAAAAATAGAAGAACAATACATATCCTTGAACATTAAGTTTTATTTTTTTTCTTAGCTTAACATATTACAAGGACTGGTGTGAAGGTATATAGATATTTTTCCCAGTACTTTTCTCATTTTTTTTTTTTTTTTTTCTATTTGCTATTGGCCAAAGACCTTTCTTGGCTTTAGTTTTAAGAAGATTTGGGGAAAGTTTAGCTCACAGTTTACAAGTATTAAATTGGACTCTTATGGGCTCTGCTTCAACTATTCTGCTTAAGTCTTGGAGTTTTTTGCTTGTAGGGATTCTGAGACCATAGCTAATTCTTTGGTTATTTCTTGAATTATACATAGTATAAGTCTACTGACTTCAGATCAGCTATAATTTGATTGTATGCTGTAGAATTTTCTGGGACTTCTGAAAATAGTTCTGCAGTACATTTTATCTGGTAGTTCCATTTGCAAATACTTCTCTACCTATTAAATTTGCAGGTTTTTTTTTTTTAATCAAACAGAAGAGGAACTGTTCTCCTGTAATAGTCCTAAAGTAAGTTTCAATGTTGAAACATGGAAAAGTGCTTAGGACAGAATTCTTCCTACTTGAGTGGATTAGTAATCAAAGGGATATGACAATCTACGTTAGTGGGATCAATGGTAGATGCAGTGATATTCATGTAGAAAAAGAAAGCTATATAGCTGGAACCTCATCAAAACTATCTATTCATCTTTTCTCCATGGAAATACTCTTTTATAATTTTGAATAGAAACAAGAAGGAAAAATAGTCAGGGTCAAAACTAAAGTTACATGGAAGAAAGAAGAATAAACATACATATTCAGTGCAAGAGTATTCACCCACATCGTGCACCTCCAAACCAATAGGTCTAATTACATTTAATAAATATCTATAGGTAAAGGCCTTACAATAACACAGTAAATTCATAACATAAAAATTATATTTTTGAATAGTAGTAAATTTATTGTTTAAAAAATTGAAAGTCTCACTTATGTTTCAAACTAATTCACATACTAGTCACAAAGAATCTGAAAATGAAATTAAGAAAACAATTATATTAACAATGTCATAAAATTAAATATTTGGAAATAAACTAAATAATGGAAGTATAAGATTTATATGCTGAAAATTATAAAACATTGCTGAAATTATCAAAGATTTAAATAAATGGACATCCCATAGTCATGACTCTTAAAATTTAATTTCACTATAATAATAGCAATTCTCTTCATTGATGTATAGATTTCATGAAATCCCTATGTAAATCTTAGGACTTTCTGCAGTAATTGACAATCTGATCTTAAACTTTATATGGAAATGCAAAGGACTCAAAGTAGTCAAAAAAAATCTTGAAAGAGGAGAAAACTTGGAACACTTACGTTACTTTATTACAAAGCATATTATAAAACTGCAGTAATTAAGATAATGTAGTACTGGCATAAGGATGGGCATTTAGATTAACGGAGCTGAATTTATAGTTCACATCAATAAACTTAAGTTTAATTTATATTTGATAAAATTTTAACAAATGTGCCAAGACAATTCAATTAGAAAGAATAATCTTTTCAATAAATGATGCTGGGACAATTGGATATCACAGGCAAACACACATACACACACACACACACACACACACACACACACACACACACAATTTAACCCCTTGCCTCACCCCATATACGAATATTAACTCAAAGTAAATCATAGTCTAAATGTAAGAACACTATAAAAAAAAATAAGAGAAAAAATTCTTGACCTTGAATTAGGCAAAGAGCTTTTTAGGTAGCAAAAGCATGAGATAAAATAAAAATGATATTGAGAATCTTTTCATGTGCTTTTTAACCGTTTGAATATATTCTTTGAGAAATGTCTAATTAAATCCTTTGCCTATTTTTGAGTTATTTTTTCCAAATTTTTGAACTAAAGGGCACATGGATGGCTCAGTTGGTTAAGTGTCCAACTCTTGGTCTCAGTTCAGGTCATGATTTCAGAGTCAAGGGATCAAGCCCTGCCTCAGTCTCTGCATATCTCTACATCAGTCTCTGCACTCAGTGTGGAGTCTGCTTGAGATTCTTCCCCTTCCTCCCCCTCTCTCCCTCTCTAAAAGAAATACATAAAATCTTAAAAAAAACATAAATTGTTGAGCTAAGTGTTATTTGTATATTCTAGATACAAGTTTCTTAATAGATATATGGTTTATAAATGTATTTTTCACATTTTGTTGTCTTTTCACTTTCTGGTATTTTTTGATGCACAAAATTTTCCAATTTTGACACAGTTCAATTTATCTTTTTTTTTAAATTATACTTGTGATTGTAGTGATGTATCTGAAGAAACTTTCCCTAACCCAAGGTTGTAAAGATTACACCTATTTTCTTGGAGTGTTTTATTGTTTTATATTTACATTTAGGTCCTTCATCCTTTTTAAGTTAATCTTTGTGTGTGGCTTAAGATATGAGTTCAAACTCAAGTTATTGCATGTGGATATCCAGTTGGCTCAGTACCATGTATTGAAAAGACTGTTCTTCCCCTAATTTAACTATCTTGGCACACTCTTGAAAAATAATTGACAATATACGCATGGGTTTATTTTTGGATCCTTCAATTCTATTTCATTGATTTCTACATCTATTCCTATCCTATGTCAGTAACTTATAACTTGTTTTATTTCCTTTCTTTTGCTTTCTTAAAACTGAGTCTGTTGATTTTTTTTTTTTAGGTACAATGGCTAATCCATTTTCAAATATTTATACAGTATCAAAAATTCATTTAAGGCTATGATTTTGCTTCTAATTACCAATCTACTGAATCTGAATAAGCTAAGCATTTAAAAAACAAAACAAAAACAACATAAACATTTCAGTTTTCACTTTGGTTTTTATTTTATCCCAGGAGCTACTTAGAAACTTGTTGTGTTATATTCACACACACACATATATATTTTGTTGTTGTTTATTGTTGTTTATTTGCTTGATTGGTTATTTTGCTTTCATTTTGTTGTTGACCACTGCTTTGTTGTGTTTTGTTTTTCATTCTGGTCAAATATAGGTTCTGTATAATCTTAAATGACTGGAATTTGTTGCAAATATCTCTTACATATAAAAGACTACCCTATGAATGGTTTCCTGATTGCTGCTATGAAGAGTCCTGTGAGGGACACTTACCCTGAAACAGATTTTTAAAAGTTTTTAGTTACTAGAGATTCTGTCATGTCTCGAAAAAATTATTCACACTTCCAGCACCAAAAAAGGTTTTCCTAGAAACATAACTGATACTTGGTGGCCCTGAAGCTCACCTCCAGCTTCACTACAAGAAGTGAACATGGATCTAGAGTTCCCAATACTATGTACATGGAGCTAATGTTGATGCTCTTTTGGCATTGAATCTCCAGCCCCTAATAGTGATACCAGTTTCTTAGGGCAGTGTGGCCTCATCTCCCACTCACCAGTAAGTGCTTCCTTTCTACTTTTCTCTTTATTAAATGAAAATACATAGTTTAATGTATATGTGTGCATTTATACATTTTATGTAGCATCATATGCATTTACAGCAAGAAGGGGATATTTAGGCCTACACCCAAATTATCCTTTTAACACAAAAGCTTAGTGAATTGTTTTTTAAATGCATTGTACAGATTGATCTATTAAGATTTTATGCCTTTTGCATGAAAACTGGTCTATAGTTCTGTCTTCATCACAGAGTTTAACAAATTTTTTTTCCTTAGAGAAAGAATATCATTGAAACCTGATTTATTAAATCTCCAGTGTGATAATTAAAGTTGGTATAAATATTCACTGTAGATCCACATTGAATATGCACAGTGGGGCTTAAGGTATTTCCCCAATCACAGCCCAGGATGTACTCAATTTTATCTACTATCACATTAAATAATTATTTCTAATTATATAAGACTTTCATTTATAACATTTTTCCTTTCTCTTACCACTGCAACTGTATGCTTCACTGCATCTACTGGGGTTAACAAAAATCCTTTTTGAAACTGAATCTTCTTTGTCAGCTAAAAAGAAAACAAATGCAGGTTATACTATGTGCTAAAAGTAGAAATTGGAGGGATGTAACATTTAAATAAGGATAAAAATGTAGCATTATCTCCACGTGTGTGTGTGTGTGTGTGTGTGTGTGTGTGTGTGTGTATTTCTGTATATTCTGTAATACATATTCTGTATAGAATCATATAAACTAGACAATTATTCCTTTTTTTAAGATTTTATTTATTTATTTGAGAGAGAGAGAGCGCAAGTGAGCATGAGCGGGGTGAGAGGCAGAGGAAAAAGCAGACTCTCAGCCTAGCAGGGATCCCAGGACTCCGGGATTATGACCTGAGCTGAAGGCAGACACTTAACTGACTGAGCCACCCAGGTGTCTCAATAATTATTCCTTTTTAGTTGAATAAGAACTAGGTACAGATTGGTCCATAACTTGTAAAAAGCCACACAGTCTATTTGATTCAAATATGGTTTTACTCCATTCTTTCCATTGTATCTACTATACTGCCAATAAGAATGACTAATTCCTGAACTTCATAGGGCAATTAGTCTCTGTCTCTAACAGTGACATCACTGAATGTAGGATTTGTTCAGCCTTTAATTCAATTAATCACTACAGTGACTAGATATTTGCTCTTCCTTTCATCCCTGGAACCCTGAAAATACCCTGCTTACCACTCTTATGGTAGGTGTGGTATATTAAATCATTGTTAAATAAATATTCACTACCTCTTGTTGACCTACATGGGAAGAATATATTTCTGTGCTTATCTGATGTTATGCATAGACATGTAACTAGCTTTGGCAAGTATGATGCTAGTGGACATGATCTAAACAAAGGTTTAAAATAGTCTTGCATAAATGCGCTATTGCTAAGACAAGAATATGGCATGGGTATCCCATTTAATGAGCTCAAATAGGCCATAATTAAATATAAAAGAAAAACATATCTCAAAAAGAACTGTAGGTACAGCTTTAGTATATAGAATTGATTAGTATCAAATCATGGAAAACTTACAAACTTTTCTGAGAAAAGTGTATTTGCAAATGCACTGCCAAACTGATCTAAAGAGTTCTAGACCATTTAAGTCACGAAATACCTCTTGTCCTTCAACTTCTAACAGACAAGAAGTAGGCTGAGAAAACTGTTCAACCATCAGTAAGAAAATGTTCACTGACTTTTCAGCAGTGGCCTAATAGGATGAAGGCAAAGGAAGAATGTTGCAAAACAGCAGAGTCAAGAGGTATAGAAAAAAAATACACTGGAGAGTCCCTCTGAGGAAGGAGAATCAGGGCTTAATCAAAGAACCTTTCCTACCTTCAATATAATGGTACCTGGGTAATCTGCCCACTGGGATTTTAGGATTTCTATAGACTAGTGAGTGCTAGAAGCCTCCCATCATTCCTCTTTCTAACATGAGTTTTTATTGAGATAATAACTTCTTTGTTTCTCCATTCTTTATTGTATATTTATTGCCAAAATGTACTTGTTTTTATAGTTTATGAGCCTCTAGTCTTCTTCCCACCACCACCCCCCCCTTTTTAAGGAAATAAAGGCATAGCCAAAGGTTCAATGAGAGAAAAGCTTGGGGTAACTTTCATGAATGAATCTTCATTCATGTGGAATGGGTGGTACTTCCCCATCTCCAGGAGTTCTTGCGGTTGTGGGTATATCCTGGTCCTTCTGAACTAAGTCATCCTCTGTGGGAACCTGGGTGGTGGCACGTCTGAAACTAATGTAACATTGTGTATCAGTTATACTTGAAATAAAGTATGAATGAGAAAAATAAGATGGAAAATGAAATTAAAAAAGTAGATAGAAGAGGAAAGTACTGTGGAAGGATTAATAAGACCACATTTTTGTTTCTTCACAGATAGCCAAAGAGAACCTGACAAGGAAGATCATGAATCACTAATGCTATAATTACAAAAGAGCTGCATCACTGTCTACTCTAAACACTGCTTATTCAGAGGCCATGCAGCAATGGGTGTGACTGCACATTTTAGGCATTTTGAGCATTGCCTTAAAATAGACACTAAGGCTAGTTGCCCAAGTTAATACTATATAGTGAAAAAATCCTGTCTGTCAAGGCAGGGGTGTAAATTCTAGGTGCCTTGAGTCAAGAATATGGCAATGGGTCAGCTCATCGACTTCTTATACTTGATCATCAACACACTCATCTTAATCTTAATCACCCTTGAGACATCCTAACCTGTTGTTACTCCAGTTCTTACACCTATTTGATATTGTCTTCTCTGAAACACAATCATAACTGTTATGGAGAAAAAGTAATTGGAAAACACCCCATATATTGTTGTTCTTTGAGGATCTCAAAATACTTAAATATTTAATAAATGTATCTTGGACCCTCATCATTGAGATTAATATAATACAATACCTGACTTCATTATGTTTACAGTCTGGCAGGGGAAATGAAATGTCAAGTTATATAATAGAGGTATATAAAAAAGTGTTATTCTAATGAATTTGTATAAAAATTACACATACATAAATATATATATATACATATTTATGCATACACACGTATGTATGAGAATAAATAAAGAAAAATGTGGTACTTGTACTCCACATTTTGTATGGAAAGATGTAATGTCACAAAATTGTCAATTACCCTAAAATTGCCATGTAAATTTTTTTCCAAATAAGTTGCATTTTAACTTTATATGAAAAAAAATCGAGATCTAGTGAAAAATCCAAAAAGAAATTCTAGCAAATGAGTAACTGCCTTATCCTAATGGATAATACTCTAAATATACTGATTTTGTATTGGTAGATGATTAGACCAGAGCAATCAATTCTGGCATTATTAACATTTTGGGCCAGATAATTATTTGTTGGGAGGGGACTGGCTCTTCTCTGTGCATTTTAGGATGCTTAGGAGCATCCTTTACTTCTACCAACTAGAGGACACTAGCATCCATCATGTTGTTTAAGGAAAAAAAAGTATCCAGACATTGCCAACTGTTTCCTGGAGGGCAAAAATCACTGCCTTTAAAATTGATCTAGATCTTTTGTTAAAATGCAAACAGATCATATCTCACTCCTTGAGATTCATCAATAATTTGTAAACATATTTAAAGCCCAATGTCATTATCATGCCCAACATAACCCTACACAATCTAACTCCAGGTGTCTTTCCAACTTCACCTTCAATGGCTGCTCCATTATCACTGCCCTGCAGCTGGCTTAGCCCTTTCTGTTCCTGGAGAGACCAAGCATGTCCCCTCTTCAAATCCTTTACCTTGATGTTTCCTTTCTCTGGAATGTTCTTTCTCAAGAAATTTCTATACCTTCACTCCAAGTTTCACCTCTTCATCCTATTATTTTCTGTTTCTCCACTAGAATATGAACTCTGTGAGGACAGGGGCTTCATGTTGTTTGCTGCTGTAATCTTGTAGCCTAAAAGGAAGCCTTGAACGTAGAAGGCACTCAGTACAACACCTGACTTAATGCATTATGTTTACAGTCTGGCAGGGGAAACGAATGTATAACTAAATAAAATTCTTTTAAAGAATAAATAAATTTCTACAAATCAATAATGAAATAGGTGATTTTTTAAAAGAGGCAATTATAAAGTTATATACAATAACGAGAGAAATCAAATTTTAAGGAAGTAGATTCTATATCAAATATGTATGTTTGGAAAAAAAGTCCAAAATAATTTTTGTAGGCAGTGATTAAGGTAAAGAAAAACTTATACACAGTTACTAGTGCTGTTCAATGTTATAAAATGTTTGGAATGAAAAATGGGAAAAAATACTGTAGTTGAAAAAATTATAGTTAAAAATGCACATACTCTGTCATGTCATCTTTTTTAAAAGAGATTTAACTAATTTAATTTATAGGTAAGTTCCCTATAGAAAATGTTGTACATTTGTACATGGAGATGTATTAATGAGAACCATTGCTCAATTTTTAGTAATAAATAAAAATTCAGAAAATCTACCAAAATTCAATCAACCTACAAGTACATAAAAATTTATATGTTAGACTACTATAGCAACAAAATAGGTACATTTTATATAGTTATCAGGACTGATCAATCTTAACATAATGTAATCTTAAAATAATACAAAATTATGAAAATAAGTCATAGAACAACTTGTCATTATATGTGCCTTTAGTATTTTGCTAAGCTAAAAAATAGTTAATGCTATAGAGTGTTTATAAAAAAATATGCAGAATATAAGAATACAGAAGGGAGAATACTCATTAAACTCACAATAATGGTCACATCTCAGAAAGATCAAAGGTTATCCCTGTGCATGAGAACTCAGGAGGTTTTATTCCAAATGTGCTCTGCTCACTCTCTTTTTAAGAAAAAACAAAATTCTGGAGTAAATATCACAATATTCATATTTTTTTCTGAATGAGGATACATGGTGCCATTTTATAAACTTAGTTTTTGATTGCATTTTCCAAAAAAAATTTGAAGTACTGTTGACATACAATGCTATGTCAGTTTCAGGTATACAACATAGTGATTTGATGGTTCTACACATACTCTACTCACTACCATAAGTGTAGCTACCATCTGTCACCATACAAGATTATTACAGTATCATTGACTATATTCCCCAAGCTGTACTTTTTATCTCTTCATGGTTGTGTTTTGAAGGAGAATAAAATAAAGTGTTACAAGTTTAGTTCAATATTTCTTAAATGATTATTTGCCAAGCAACATGTTAGATGCGAAATCACAGAGAATGGGACCATCATTTGCATACAGGAGAAATTGAAACTGAATCTGAATAAGAGTATACCCTGAAAAAATGATAAAGAAAACAGAAACATCATTACTAAGAGTGGAGAGAGCATGAGTATGTCCATACTTCTTGACGTACTTTAAGATGAATATTGTCTTAGTATAGGCAAAAAAAATAATGCCATACTAAAATTTCTTCAAAGAGTTATGAAGAATTCACAGTTGGCTGCAAATGAGGAGTTCTCAGAATCCTTACTTGGTTCACCATTATTTTTAATACACTCCTGAAATATTTTAATATATGATAAGTGACTCATCTAGGCTCAAAATATTAAGGTACATCTCTGGATGTACTGGAGCACAGGAGACTATGGATACTAATTTAATAATTGACTTGGTATTTTTATGATTGCTCTGTTTACCTTAGGTTGAACTAAATTTCTAAGGTTAGGACTGAGCCAAATTGACACGCATTTCTTACAAAAACAGAAACAAAATATAAGGGTAAATATACCCAGCACACCTCTATCTGTAGGGCACTCTAAGAAGGTGCCAAAAAAAAAAAAAATTAAGAAAGGAAGTCATGAATGTTAGAAACATAAGCATTTAAAAAGTTTTGTGAACAACAATACATGAATAATTGATTCACTACTTGGGTTTTATGGAGAACACTTTCTTCAAATTATCATCTCGATCCATTTGAAAATGGCCCCTTCTTTGTGATACCAACTAGGGAAAAATAATTTGTTCTTCAAACTATTTCAGTTGTAGTGCAATTACAGAATCTAATACAAATAACATAGAAAACTAACATTCATTCTGAATTTTGTTGAGTGCAAGAACCAATTGTTTTTTATTGGCTGGGGCATTCTGTCTAGCTCTTACTTCTCAGCTTAATAGCAAAATACTTACCTTTGTTTCTCCACGATTGATGTGTGAACTAAGGCAAATAACTATAAATCTGGCCTCCAAAACAAATATTATGACACTACAACTACTGGGTTATTATTTGGATCTTTTAGAATGTAAGTCTGGGGATTTGTTTTACTTATTATCTCTTATTAGTGCTGGTATATTGCCACAGTATATTGCTTGAATAAATCAATCTTCTTGAAATATGACTAGTGTAACAGAAAGTACATTATTTTTGGTATATATGTAGTATATGTACATATTTGGATGAAGTATACAGTTTGTGGAAATTGGTTAAATATTATAATGCTGATGATTACTACTGCATTGATCAGAATGTTAACTGCTGAAGAATCAAAAGTTGGCAGTCTTGAGAAGTATTGCTGCCAGGAAAAAGTAAAGGAACTTGCAAACAGAATATAGCAGTTAGAGGCAGAGTATGAAAGGAAAAAAAAAAAAGGAAGGAAATGGTGGAAACTTTGAGAGGAAAAAATGAGAAAAATCAGAATGCACATCAATATCATCGATTCCAAGGAAATGTGCCAAGCAATCAAGAAACTCTGTTTCACTTTACTAACAGACAAGGATACTCTCAATGTAAGAAACACGTAATACTATCAAGTCCCTCACCCAGTTGCCATAGAGACACTCTCTATTGATACTTTCAAAAAATAGAAGACATTTAAAAATGAACAAAACTGGAAAGTAACATCCCTACACAGCTACTTTAAGAAGAAAACAGAAAATGAGAATTAAAACAGTTCAGCTAAAGAATATATCCTCCCAAGCAACAATAAAACAGGGAAAAACAAACAAACAAACAAATATACACAAAATAACAACAGCAAAAACCTGTAGCAATACCCAAGGAAAATTAAATAACTCAAAACAAGCATTTGCAGATATGAAAGTTCTAAATCAGAGATTTTAAAAAATAAATAATTAATTAATCAGTTAATGCAAAGGGAAATGGGAAAAAAAGACAGGAAGATGTGAAATGAAAATTTTGCACACTCAGAAAGAAAGGAGAAAAAGAAAAAAAATAACTCATTAGAAAAGCATAAACTTCAAGGTGACTAAGGAAAAGTTGACTTAGTGGAAAATATACTGAAACATTGAGAAATGGCATGAAAAGAACCAAGAGAATAAAAATAAAATCATAAAAAAATCATAAAATGCATCACATAAAAAGTGATAGACATAAAAAAAGGCCAAAAAAAGTCACATATGTGTAATTGGATTTTTGTAGAAGAAAAAGGAAACACTGAAACTTAATATGTAAAATTATAATAAAAAAACTGTAAAAATTAAAGGTCTGATCTACACACTATAAGCGCCCATTACTGAAGGAAAAAAAAAAAAAAAACTGACAGAACATTCAACCCCAAAATATATCCTAGTAAAATTACTGGACTGTAAAGATAGGAGAAAAAAAGTTATTTGAGTCTCCAGGCAAGAAGACCAAGTCACTTACAAAGAAAAGACAATCAAGTTGACATCAAACTTATAGACAAGAGCACAGAAAGAAGAGAATGGAGCAAAATTAAAAACAAAACCAAAACAAAACTTTAAAAACACAAAGTGCTAACCTAAGATTTTCAAACCAGTCAAGCTGTCAACAAGATATCAAAACAAAGAAATGCAGAACTCAGATGAGTGGTAAGACTTTCCTAGGAATCCACTGGAGAATAAACTTTAGTCAATGGAGAGAGGACTTTAGACCCTGCAAAAGACCTAATAGTAAGCAAAGAAATGTATTTAATTGTGGATATAAGATTAAAATAAAAATGGGGACACGAGTGGATGAAGAATAAAGGATATTATACATTCTCACACAGTAGAAATGTAAGCAGAGTCAAGGGTCCCCAGGAAAAGAAAGTGAGGTCATTAGGCCACCTGATCTATGCCTTAACCATCTCCACTTGCCCTTCTTTATTTTATTTTATTTTTTTTTTGCCTCCCAACCAACTGAGCCACCCAGGGGCCCTCCACTTGCCTTTCTTGAATAACTTCCCAGGAGGTGTCAGAATTACAAAGAAATGCAAAAACTTTAGTAGTTAAGGGAACAAAGGAAATGTAAAAATTAACCCTCTGTACCAGGTCTGGAAATAGCCTACCCTAATCAGAGACAATCAGTGCTAAAACTCCCAGTGCTATTTCAAAAGTAAGCAAAGCCCTGCCTCCCTTACCTGAGATAAAGAGCCCAAGGCCCCATCCAGTTTATACCTTCCCTGGGAGCATGCCCATTGCTTTCCCCTTTGTCGGACAGTTATCTCTCTTCATTATAATGTTAAAGTCTCCACCCTGGGAAGAGCACAAGTTTCATTAACATAACAGGTTATGTTATGCATTTATAGGCATGTTTTCTAATAAGAGACCTTATGCCCACTTTATATGCAATGACAAAGCTCCCCTTTCTGAATATTCATCCTAACCCTAAATAAAAAGAACCCATTCACCCCCACTCAGAGAGTCACAGCTTTGGAAGATATTCCCCATGATCTTCTAATCTGCTGTAAATAAAGTTTCCTTTGTGTGACAGCTCCAACTATGTAGTCTCTCCCTGTAATTTACCAAGGGGCAGATTCACCTTAGTTCAGTTAATAGAAATCAAGATTTTTTTTTTTTAAAGATTTTATTTATTTATTTGAGAGAGAGAGAATGAGAGAGAGAGAGCACGAGAGGGAAGAGGGTCAGAGGGAGAAGCAGACTCCCCGCCGAGCAGGGAGCCCGATGCGGGACTCGATCCCGGGACTCCAGGATCATGACCTGAACCGAAGGCAGTCGCTTAACCAACTGAGCCACCCAGGCGCCCAATCAAGATTTTTTTTAAACAGGAAGGGAATCAAGCAAGATATGAGAAACTAGAATAAGCTAGCTCATGACTGCACACAGGTAACAGACATGAAATGCTAAAAACTGAAGCAGACAAATAGGAAAAGCATAAACAAGGAAAGGGGGGTGGGGCGGCTAAGGCCATTCCAAACAGTATTTTAATGTAAAGATAACTACTACATATACACAAAATGTCCTAAATATGAAATTTTGGTTTTTGGGGTTTGGGGGTTTTTGTTTGTTTGTTTTAAAGAGAATGCAAGAAAGCAAGAGAATGACTCCACAAGACTGAGATGGAGAAAACCAAGAGAGGACAGGGAGACGGAAAGACTGCATAAAGAACTACAGTAAATATAACACATGCAGGAAAATAACACAGAAGAATATGATGTTATTGAGCTAAACCATCAGAAACAAATAAATGTAAACATGCTATATATTTCCTCTGTGTTGATAGCACATACCTTTGATAAAATATGTTGAGAATGATTATTAATCTCTGTTGTCCTCCCAAAATTCAATAACCACAGTTTTACTATGAGAAAAACATTAGACAAACACAAATTGAGGAACATTCTACAAAACACATGAACAGTACTCCTCAAAAATGTCAAGGTCACCAAACCAAAGACTGATAATTGTCACAGCCTAGAGAAACCTAAAGAGGACTGATAATTTGAAGTACTGTGGTATCCTAGATGCGATCCTGGAATAGAAAAAGAATATTAGGGTATAACTGAGAGAGAGAACTCAAAGAACTCCATAAAAATCTGCTTTTTGCCCCTTTACCTGCTTCTATTTTTGCTAGGACCTGCCCCTACTTTACACGTCTCATAACGTAAATAACGTATGTCCTACTTGTAAAGGACAAGAAGTTAAAGATTTCTTTAGAATAGATAACATCTAAGGAAGGAAGGTGAAAATGACCAAATAAAGCCATCATATGTGCATTCGAGACCACCAGAGCTAGACCTCTCAACACCAAGACCCCTAGCTCCAAGGAATAACACCTGGGCCCCTATCTTTGTTCTAACCCATTCCTGGCTGCTTAAAAGGACACTACACCAGACCACAGTCCTCAATAAAAACCTCCAGACCCCAAGCAAAGAGGATGCTCTCTCCTTTCCTTTCTGAGTCTCCCAGACACTATCTGTACCCATACTCTCTCTATACCTTCAATAAACTCTGTTTTCATTTCCTGCTGGTTTCTGTTTGATTTCAATCCTACATGCAGCTAAAGACTCTTTTGGCTGGTCCCGTGGGACCCCCTCTGGGTCCTCAGACCCATCCTGCGGGCATCAAAACTAGTAGAACTTAAAGTATGGATTTTAATTAATAATAATGTATCATAATTGGTTCATCAGTGGTAACAAATATACAATAGTAATGTAAAATATTAATGGGAGAAACGGTATGTGACATACAGGAACCATCTGTTCTGTCTTTGCAACTTTTCTCTAAATATAAAGCCAATGGAAAGTTGATTTAAGTTTTAAAAGAATAAGAGAATACTATGAACAATTTTCCAATAAAGGTTTCCAATTTAGTTAGAATGAACTAATTCCTTGAAAGACACAAACTACCAAAGCTCATTCAATATGAAATTAAATAAAATTTAATTTATTTAACATCTGTTAAATAAATTGAATTCACAGTTCAAAACTTTCAAACAAAGAATATTTCAGGTCCAGGTGGCTTCGCTGGTGAATTCTACCAAAGATGTGAGGAAAACTATAACCTATCCTTAAAAAAATAAAAAATAAAAAGTCTTCCAGCAAATAGAAAAGAAGGAAACACTTCTCAATTCATCTTATGAGGCCAGCATTACTCTGATATCAAAATCAGACAAAGGCACCAAAAGAACAGAAAACTATAGGCCAGTATCTCTCATGAACATAGACATAGAAACTCTTAATGAGATTTTAGTAAATAATACAGCAAAATACAGAGAGATATCACAAACAAGATAGATTCATATCATGCATGCAAGACTGGTTTGACATTCAAACAAATCAGTATACATAATCGATCATACAAACAGAAACAAAAAAAATCACAAAATGATATGAATATATAGTGGAAAAGCACTTACTGGACCCTAACACCCGATGAAGAGCTCTCAATAACTAGAAGTGGAAGAAAACTTCTCAGTCTGATAAAGAACCTACTTGTGGATCCTTGGCAAGATTGGAAACTAGGCAAAGATGTCTGCTCCCATCAACACTACTCACTGGAAGACCTAGATACAGTTAGCAAGGCAAGAGAAACAGTAACTGCTTTAACAGTTTATCTCTGTGGAAGAAGTAAGGAGAGACAGGCCAAGAGAAAGAGGGAAGGAGGAAGGAGGTTTTATCTTTTCTCTGAAGCTTCAGTGCCAGTTAACAATATTTCAAGGTATTTTTTCAAAGACATTTTCCTTTATTTAATTAGAATGCCAGTTAGAACAATACTTTTACTTTCCCAGTGTTTTCTAGCTGTTAGTCATGACCCATTAATGGCTCAAGGCTGTGACTTTTTTTTTTTTTAAATAAAGCAGAGAGAAATACAACATAAAAGATATATCCATGTGAGTACTTCACATAAGGAAATACTAGTCACAGTTTTCTGAAAACTTTGGCTTGGTGTGTATATGTGTGTCTATGTAATATTTACATATGGGAGTTTTGGATTACTATATTTATTTTTATGCCACTTAGCAATAAAAATGTTCAAAATAAACTACACTAGGTGTTTGCTAATTATTTTTTTGAAAAAAAATGTAGAGTTTTCCCCTACTGATAGCTAAATGCTTGTTTTTATAATCAAACTGAGAATTTATATAACTTTTATTTTTCACTATGAAGATGTTTTACTATGAACCTCATATTTTAATAGATTTTCTTAACTTTGCATTTGTGCAGCAGCTTTTTGCCTTGAGAGCTGGAAAGTATGCCTTTTCTGGATGCATATCATATAATAAATACTGTTAACATAGCCATAATACAACTGGACCTATTCCGAATAGACTAAACAAAGAATTTAATAGGCTCTCTGAGCAACCAAAACAGTTACCACAAATGCATACATTAAAATTTATGTAGGTTAGTCCTAGAAGAACTTTAAGTTCTCATATATAACAAAATGTAACTATTTCTATTATATACAACACGTATTTGGCTCAAGAGATGCCAAATACACTAACAGAATGGTTGTTTTCTGCAACTATTAAATGTTTATTAAAGGGGGTTGAAATGGGAGAGAAATTTTCAACCCTTTCTGTATTATTTTAACTATAAAAGCAAATCAAGAGTTTTCCATTTTAGAAAACACAACTAAGTATGTGATTTTTCACTTGAATAGAACTTGTGCAGCTTAGGTTGAAATGCTAAGGGTAAGTTTTATTTTGTTTGGTGGGGGTAAAATATATATAACATAAAATTTCCCCTTTTAACCATTTGTAATTGTACAATAATTATGTTCACAATGTTGTGCAGCCATCATATCACTATTTCCAAAACCACTCCAAATATCATTTCCAAAGCCACTCTGTAGTCATTAGTCAATGACTCCCCATTCTTCCCTCTCCTTGGCCCCAGATAACCTGTAATCTTTCTGTCTCCATGAATTTGCTAATTTTAGATATTTTATATAAGTGGAATAATAAAATATTTGTCCTTTTATGTCTGGCTTCTTTCATTTAGCATGTTTTCAAAGTTCATCCATGTTATAGCATGCATCAGAACTTCATTTTTATGACTGAATAATATTCTATTCCATCCTGTTATATAATACCACATTGGTGGTATTATAATGCATTTATCTATTGATTTATCTATAGGTGGACATCTGGATTATTTCCACCTTTTGGCTACTGTGGATATGTTTCTATGAATATTGGTGTATTAGCTTTTTTTTGAGTCCTTATTCACAGTTATTTGGGGAATATAACCTAGAATTAGAATTACTGGGTCATATGGTGACTCTGTTTATTTTTTTGAGGAACTGATTTTTCCACAGCGGCTATCCCAGTTTACTTTCCCACAAACATTCCCAGGAGAATTCCAATCTCTCTACAGCCTCCACACTTAGTTATTGTTATTATTAATATTATTATTGTCATCCTAGTAGATGTGAAGAGGTACTTCATCATGATTTGGATTTGCTTTTCCTTAATGATTAATGATGTTCAGCATTTTTTTTTTCTATGCTATTGCCATTTGAATACCTTCTTTGGAGAAATATCAATTTAAGTCTTTAGAGCCCATTTTTAATTGGACTATCTTTTTAATTTTAAGTTGTAGTTCTTTACATAATATATTAAACTCTTACCAAATATGATTTATCTTTTTCCATTCTGCAGTTTGTCTTTCCACTATGTTGACAGTGCTTTTTAATGGATGAACATTTAATTTTGATGAAGATTAATTTATTTATAATTTTTCTTTTGTTGCCTAAGTTTTTGGTGTCTTATTTAAGAAACCATTGCCAGGTGTAAGATCATGAAATTTTCCTCTCTAAGTTTTCTAATGAAGCTCTTAAGTCTTCAATCCATTTTGAGTTACTTTTCTTATGTGGTGCCAGGTAAAGATCCAACTTCATTCTTCTGCATATGAACATCCATTTTGGCCATCATCATTTGTTGAAGAGACTATTCTTGCCACATTGAATGGTGTCAGTGCCCTTGTTGAAAGTCAATTGACCATATACGTGAGGGATAGTGTTTACAGTAAAAAAATAAAATAAAAATATAATTGGTTATATTGTCCGTTATTAAATCTAGAAGCAACACTGGAGCAGAAAATGCTAGCCTAAATATTCAGCATTGATAAAAATCTAGAAGTAGGAAGCATTTAGAGTAAGGGCAATGAATTCCATAATAATTCAGTAAATCCACAAGATGAACAAAGGCAAACTCTTGCCCTTTCCCCAAAATGTAAAGAGGAATGTATTTTAAACAACCACCTATTTTTGTGTGTGGTGTAAGGATGATGAATCACAGACCTCTACCTCTGAAACAAATAATACATTATATGTTAAAAAAAAAAAACATGGAAGGGAAAAATGAAGGGGGGGGAAATCGGAGGGGGAGACGAACCATGAGAGACTATGGACACTGAAAAACAAACCGAGGGTTCTAGAGGGGAGGGGGGTGGGAGGATGTTAGCCTGGTGATGGGTATTAAAGAGGGCACATTCTGCATGGAGCACGGGGTGTTATGCACAAACAATGAATCTTGAACACTACTGATGATGTAACATATGATGATTAACAATAAAAATTAAAATAAATAAATAAATAAATGGGGGGGTACAAAAACAAAAACAACCACCTAAAAGCCAAGCCTAGATTACAAGAGTGTCTGTGGATGGTGGAGATTTTAAAAAGTAGGAATAATTAGAAAGGAAATGACAATTTCTTTAAAAAGTAAAAACATTCACAGAGAAAGTTTCAATTCCACCTCTTTATAAAACTTTCTTCCAGAAAACTTAGGAAAGAGTCATTGCGTAAAACATTGGTTTGTCAAATGCATTAGAATATGGGTCAGGCTAATAAATTATACTGGAAATGGCAAAACTACAAAATGTTATGTCTCATAGACCTACATCAAATGACTATTTGCAGAAAATTAAGCCTCATGCACTTAAAACTGGATTCATTTCTTTCTGATTTTATTGAACAGAATTTACTATTAGAGTGGATACTAAGAGACCTTGTTTTTTTTTTTCCATATCCTGCCACAATTTTCTTTGACACCTTAGAAAGTAATTTAAACTCAATAAAATGAAGATAATTGCACTTACCTCACAGAGATGTAGAGAGCATTAATGAGATCATGTCTACAAAGTGATTCAAAGTCTTTAGTTGGTAATATAAATAGCAAGCATAACTATATTTTTCCAGATGTCTAATAATGATAACTATAAATATGATGAAGTGAAAAGTTAAAAGGCTGACAGTAAAAGTAAAATGTTTTCATTTTAATTGCTAGGCATTTAAATGTTCCCTCTTGCATGTTTGGATTATAGAAAATGCACAGAAATGTTAATTATGAGTTCTATTTTAATAAGGACATGTCCCCCAAGTTTAGACTCAAGAGTACTTAACTTCTAGCCAAATAGGGAAAATCTGAACTATCTCTTCTTTGCAATTACATCTAATAAATCACTGTAGAAGTTTAAGAAAATAAATCATGGCATAAATTTTAATGAAACCTATACATTACTTCTTCAAAATGTTTCTTAATCTGAAATAGAAGATCATGGCTTTAGTTCCAAATCCCATTACTCAATTGTCATACTTTCAATGTGTCTTTATTCTTGAGCTGATAAAGCCACATACTAATATCCTCTACTCAGTTCCTATGCTGTTAAATATTTCTCAGGACAGAAATACTTGTAATCAGACCCAAACTATTTTTAAGTTCAGAGCCTACACTATAATCCTACTGCTGTCAACCATTTGTGAATTTAAGTACTTATCTTTGAAGCTGAATTGCATTTTACATTAAATGAGCCAGAAAAAGCAATGTTGATTCTAACGGGAACAGGCATGATAATCTGGCAAAGACACTTTTCAAAGTACTGAATCTTGGCAGCTATGGTGGTTCACTGTCTACTGTACTTGGCCTTGGGATAGGCATTGCAGACAGGGACTTTGAAATGAGACCAGACATTAGGTCTGGATTCAATAAATACCAGAGTAAAGGAGGTCACTCTCTACAGCAACAAGCAGGGTAATTGCATCCTAAACAACAACCGAATTTCTTGTCATGTCCCATGAGGGCAGTCTGGGTTGCATTGATCTGACTGGTTATTGTTGGATCTCATCCAACAGGTTGTCAGGATTCAATAGTCCATCACACTCCACACATATGAGTAAGAAAAGCAGGCTGAGAGAGAAAAATTCCAGTAGCTTCTTAGAAAACAAATTTTATTTCATTTTAACTTCCTTCTGTAATCCATAAAAATTAATGAGTTTCCTTCTGGTATTAGAGTTAAAACAGATGCATTCTTCATTTATCTACCTTGGCACTGGCTTAAATAAACTTTCCTTCTCAACAAAATTGATATAGGAAATGTCTCTTTTCTCAAAGTCAGCCATATTCCTGGTAGTTACTAGAAAAATTCTGTTAGGATTTCAAGTTGACAATGATTATTAATATTCAAATAGAATATCATCAAAGATTTGCCTATGCATGAGTGTGCACACTTGTGCACGTGCACGCACACACACACACACACGCACCCCACTCCAAACCATCTCCATCTCTATCTCTGTCAGTATTTCCAACAGCTGCAGGAACCAGTGTTTGGGTAGGCTTCAAATGAGAAACAAGCAGGCCAAGAGATGATAGAAAATCCTCATTTGAAATCGAAGGTTTCTTCCATAAAATACAGGATTAATCTTTCTGCCATCGTTCAGAAGTTGGGGTAAAAGAAACATCTTTCTAGTGAGGAATTGAGTGCTCGCTTCGGCAGCACATATACTAAAATTCTAGTGAAGAATTGAGCCAAATATTTGATAATATTGGTAGGCATTTCTCCTTCATTTTAGAAGGAAATTAAGCAAAGACATACATGTTCAAGCAAATGCAACTGTTAGTGAAAAACTGAGGGAAAAGGGGAACTTTTTGCTGAGTTTCTGGTTACAGTAACAATGGTTACAACCATTGTTGTAAAAGCCAATTATATTTCTATACAGTAGCAAAGAACAACTCAAGATGAAATTAAGAAAATAAGTTCATTCACGATAGCATCAAAAACCTTGCATATGTAGGAATACATTTAACAAAAAAGCATAAGACTGCTACACTGAAAACTACAAAACATCTTGAAAGAAATCAAAGTCCTAAGTAAATAAAGACAGCTTGTGTTCATGGAGTAGAAGTCAATATTTCCCATATTGATCTACACTGAATCTGCAATTCTTATTAGAATCCCAGGTAGAGATTTTCCAGAAATTGACAGGCTAATCCAAAAATTCATATGAAAATTCAAGGGACTCCGAATAGTTAAAACAATCTTGAAAAAGAACAGAGTTGAAAGACTCGCACTTCCTGATTTCAAAACTCATTACAAAGCTACAGTAATCAAGGCAGCGTGGTACTGGCTTAAGGATGAACATATAGATCAAACATACAGATAGACTTAGGAGTCCAGAAATGAACCCATACATTTGTGGCCAATTGATTTTGAAAAGAATGCCAAGTCAACTCAAAAGGGAAAAGTATCTTTTTAAAAATTGGTGGGATAACTGTATATTCACATGCAAAAGATGAAGTTGGGATTCTACTTCATACAATATACAAAAATTAACTCAAAATGGCTTGAAGAAACAGTTAGATGGGCTAGAATGATAAAACTGTTAAAATAAAACAGGTGAAAATCTTGGATTTGACAATTGTTTCTTGGTTATGACATCTAAAGTAAAAGCAGCCAAAGAAAAAAAATAGACTTTTTCAAAATTAAAACTATTTGTATTTCAAAGAATACAATCAAGAAAATAGAGGGACAACCTATAGGATGAGAGATAGTATTTGCAAATCATGTATCTGATAGTCTAGTATAAAGGGAAGATATGTTTATATACTATTATTCAACAATAAAAAGACAAAAAACTCAATTTTTAAAGTAAGCAAAGAACTTGAAATCACACTTCTCTAAAGAAGATATATAAATGGCCAATAAGCATGAGCAAGGCTAAACATCATTCGACATTAAGAAAATACAAGTCAAAACCAGTTGTCACCATCAGGATGACTAAAATAAAAAGCACAGACAGCAACAAGTACTGGAGGAATAAAGAAGTTGGAATTCTTATACCAGGCTGATGGAGATGTAAAATGCTACAACCACTTTGGAAACAAGTGTGGCTGTTCTTCTAGAAGTCACCATATGATCCGCCATTTCCATCCTAATTCTACACCCAAGATAAATAAAAACATATACTCACACACAAAAAAATTACACATTTATTGATCACAACACTATTTATAACAGCAAGAAAGTGGAAACAACTCAAAAGTCTATCAAATGATGAGTGGATAAACAAAATGGAATATTATTTAGCCATTAGAAGGGAATGAAGTATTGTTCATGCTACAACATGGACAAACCTTGAAAATATGCTAGGTCAACAAAGCTAGATGTAAAAGGCCACATATTGTATTATTCCATTTATATGACATGTTTAGACTAGGCAAATCCATAGAGACAAAGGAAATTAGTGGCTGCCAGGGGCTGATGGGGTGGGGAGAAAATGGGAAAAATAAGGTGAGAGAGTGACTGCTAATGGGTCTGGCTTTACTTTGGGGAACGATGAAAATGTTCTGGAATCAATTATGATGACTGCACAACCTAAAAATCTCTAGAGTGTGCTTTTGAAATGGTAAATTTTATGGCCTGTGAATTATATGTCAATTCAAAAAGATCAGAAAATTGTATTGAATTACATGTCAATGAAGGAATGGCATATCAATCACGCTGTTCAAACAGAAATGCAAATGATTTTTAATTCTGTCCGTTTTCTCCCCAGTGCCTCAGTAAAAATTTATGTGAAATAAATGTTCTGGGAATTATGAACTTTTGATCTGAGAAGTAGACACTGGTCATATTTTCTGGTATTAGAAACATAATCTGTGCAATGGTGACTATGACATTTTATCATAGGTCTGTGTCTTTTCCTCTTACAAATAGCAGGGAGACATTTTGTGATTTGTGTTCATGATGAAGACAAAGTAAACAATGTCACTATCCGTCAGCGCCCGTCAGCAATATTTTCACTACTAATTATTTTTTTTTTTCTTCTTGATACATTTTCTTCAATTGACTTTGAGGAATCATACTCTTGATTTTCCTCCCCTCTCACTGGCCAAAAATACCATGTATTACTTAATCACTATATGAATTATAATAGCAAAAGTAAAGCTAATCACAAATCCCCTGTACAGGGAAATGGGGGGAACTATTTAAAAGAATATAGGTGGAAAACGAAAATTTAAGAGTTATCAGTCAACTTATAAAACTGATTTTACCAAGTTAGGTGACAATATCAAGATGTAGATGATAGGACCATAATAATTTACAAAATAAAACAGAATGCATGCCTACAAGGGAATGAAAATGTTAATAGTGTTTGTCTTTGGTTGATTATGGGTTTTTTTAATTTTTATTTTGTTGCGTCCTCTTTCCTTCCTGTCCCTCTTCCTCCTGTTTTTCTCCTTCCCCTTCTGCTTCATGATTCTCTTCCCTCCTCTCCCCACTTCCATGATCCTTCTGTTGTCCAGAATTCTACACATTTTCTGCAGTATTATTGTACTACATTCATAACCTCCATTCTTTTGAATTTTTAAATTTAAGCTATACTTTCTAATGAGGATGAAGACACCAGTCACAGAGAACCTAGCAGAGCTTTTAGCATATGGGAAAGCACAGCCAACTAGAGCCCTCAGCCCATCTTCATCTCCAATTCATTGCGCCACTTTGGACTAGTTATTTGAATTCATGGATTTCACTTTCTTTTTCTATAAGGTGAAAAGCCTTGTGATTTTTTTTTTTTAATTTCAAATAAAGTAATGTATGAGAAAGCACAGGGGAAAAAGTTAAAATTTCTGTATTTTTTTTTAAAGATCTTATTTATTTATTTGACAGAGAGAGCGGAAGAGCTCAAGCAGAGGGAGCAGCAGAAGCAGAAGGAGAAGCGGGCCCCTTTCCGAGCAGGGAGCCCGATGCGGGACTCGATCCCAGGACCCTGGGATCCTGACCTGAGCCGAAGGCAGACGCTTAACCATCTGAGCCACCCAGGCGCCCTAAAATTTCTGTATTTTTATTGTATACTTTGGATCCTAATGAAAGCCTTCTATGAAAAGAATTATAAATATTAGAAAAACTGAAAAAAAAAAGACAACAGATAGAAGGACAGAATAATTTTAAGGCATAGGATGAAGGAAAGAGGGTATCTCCCAAGTAGAAGTTGTCAGATAAGCGGAAAAACTTTCACAAAGCAAATTAAATAGACGCATTCCCCTCTTTAAGAGAACATCTTGTGAAAGTGTAAGAGAGAAAGCTAAGTTCTCTGGTGTTCCAGTAGTTACATGGTGGAGCCTCCCCAGCTGGGGATGCTACTAACACTGAGGCCTGGGGTAGATAACCAGACACTAGGTCACGAGGTACATGAAATTTAGTGATGAGGGTAAGAATTTTTATTTCATCTTTGGCATCCATTTTCCAGTCACTTGACACTGTTCCCCAAAGACGTCAGCAGAGCATCTGCTCTGTTGACAGCACAAGTAGCTTGACATTTCTTCTGAGGAATGAACTATTAGGGTTCTTGGAAGGCATGACAGAGCCCAGCAGGAAGCCCCACAGCTTTGGACCTCTTCCACAAATTGCCTCCCAAACGTCATGGATAAAATTACATTTCTATTTTTCTCTTGATAACTAACTAAAGGGCTAAGTCACCACCCAGGAATCTGCTCTAGGCACAGTTCCTAGGATTCCACATTGATCATGGGCCAAGAGGAGTGAAAAGCTTTCTTTACAAAGCACGACATCTAGGACAGGCTTTAGGGTGGACATGGTCCAGACAGAGTTGATTATTTGTTTTTATCACATGTTCTCATTACTGAGACAGGTTTTGAATTACTACACTGCTTATTTCTTGAAAAATATATACATAATTGCATCATATGCCTATAGTGAAAATGTTAAAACCAGACAAGAATATAGTGTAATGAAAAATAAATCTGCCTTTAACTCCAGATTTCCAGGACATACCAAAAAGTTAACCAGGGATACAGGATTCTTGTGATAATAAGTATAATGAGTACCTTTTAATCAGCACTTAAAGGTTTACAGCATTTTTTTCTTAATGACTGCTTTGTATTACACTGCATGAAAGTACTTTTAAATAAATTTCTATATGTGTGGTATTTATATCTAATACTGTGTTGATAATGCGACAATGAATATTTTCATACATCCATGAAAGTTAATGAAATTGTTTAAGAGCCTGGAGTCCAGAGTCAGACTATCTAGAATCAAATTGGACCTTTTTATTTAAATTTATTTTTTAATTTATTTGACACAGAACGAGAACCAAGTAGGGGGAGCAACAGAGGGAGAAGGAGAAGCAGGCTCCCCACTGGGCAGGGACCTGATGCAGGGCTTGATCCCAGGACCCTGGGATCATGACCTGAGCCAAAGGCAGACGCTTAATGACTGAGCCACCCGGGCGCCCTTCCACTTTTCTTTTTTCTTTTCTTTCTTTCTTTCTTAACTAGCTTTGATGTTGGGAAAGTTACTTTACTTTGCCTTTGTTTTAGTTTTCTCATGAGTAAAATGAGATTATAATTGTACTGGCTTCATAGGGCTTTGTGAGGATAAAATGAATTGATGAGTACATGTACAAGTGGAATATTCAAGTCAGTATAGATGTGCATCTTAAAAATTAACACATATTCCCATTCCCACCAATAAAATATGAAAGCACCAGTTTTCATTCATCCTCAGCAACAGAATACTCTAACATATAAATAACCTTTACCATTTTGATAGCAATAAAATTGCATTTCATTGTTGTTCTAAATTTTATTTTTTAATTAGGGAGAAAATAAAAGTTTTTATATGTTTGTGTACTGTTTTTCATTGATTTCCTGGTAAACTTTCTACTCCTCTTTTACTCTCCCTCTTTTACTATTGTGTTGCTCATCATTTTCATACTGATTCAAAGAAGTGTTCTATATCTCAATTAACTTAACCTGTGGTCCATAATATATATGGCAAGCATATTTCCCTCAGTTTGTTGCTTATCTTTTGACTTTGATTTTGGTATAGATATCAGGATGAAACTTTTAAAGCTGTATCTATTTTAATAATATCAAGTCAAATTTATCAATATTTTTGTTGATGACTTCTGGGTTTTCACCAGCCTATTTTAGTAGAATGAACAGAGCGCCCGAGAGGAAAATTACTCCAAAGGGAGACTAGATATCCATATGGAAAGAACAGCAACAACAACAACTGTTGTTTGGTCCCTTTGTCACAGTACACACAAAATCAAATTCTGGGAGATTATTTATCTATACGTGAAAGCCACAACTTTCAGAACATCGTATAGGAGAATATCGTCATAACCTTGGGGTAGGTTGAAATGAAATGAAAGAAATTGAAAACCACTAACTATAAAAGAAAGATCAATTAATCTGACTACCAGAAGCAAAAACTCACCTTCACCAAAAGCTACAATAAAGAGAACAAAAAAATCAAGCTACTGAGGAGGAGATATTTACAATTAACATAATCAACGAAGTTTTATGTCTATAATATATTTTAGAAAAAAGTCTTCAAACCAATATTTGCAAAAAGTTTAAAATGAAACTCCACAAAAGAAGATATCCAAATGGCTAATAGGAAAATGTGTGAAGACTCATTAGTAATCAGGGAAAAGCAAATTAAATCAAAATAAAATGTCACTGCATATCTACTACAAGAGACTGACAATACCAGATGTGGTGGGAATGTAGAGCACATTGCTTGTGGAACCGTACTACACTGGCAGTTTGGCATTATCAAAGGAAAGATGATGGTAGCTTGTTAAGGTGGGCAGTTAGGGTGGCGGGAAAGAGTTAAATTCTGTATATATTTTGAGAGGAGAGATAATAGATTTGCTGTTGGAACATCTGCAGGGAGGAAGAAAAGGGTAGAATGAAGTTACGGAGTAGAGAAGGGTAGAGTGAAGAATCATTCCAACGTTTGGTCTGAACAAATTAATAGATAGGTTTGTCACCAAATAAGCATAAGAAAGACGGCATAAGAGCTTTTACTTTCATGGAGGAGGAGATGGATGGCTCAGTAATTCAATTTCTTGCCATGTTAATCTGAAATGCCAGTTATAAATCCAAGTGGTAAGGTCAAGTAGGCAGTTGCATATAAAAGTCTGGAGTTTGGTGATAAGGTCCAGACTGGTGAAATATACTTGCGGATCATCAGTGAAGAAAAAGTATACAAAAATATCTAACCGGAAATGATTACCAGGGCAGTAAATATACAGAATAAAGATGATAAGACCATTGAAGTTTAAATGTTTGTGGAGGTGGAAGAACCAGTTAAGGAAACCAAGGAGTGGTAGTGAGGTGGGAGGAAGAACGAAAGATGTAGTAACCTGGAAATTAATCAAAGAAAACTATGTTTTTAGGAGGAAACAGCAATCAGTTGTTAAATGTTGTTGATAGGCCAGGTAAGACAAGACCCAAGAATTGATTATTGATTTAGAAATGTGGAGGCCATTGGTGACAGAAGCCCGATGAAGGTGAAATCCTGAATGAAGAAAGGTGAGAAACAAGTCGTAGTGACTATGACACTTGTGAAGAGTTTTGCTCAAAAGGAAAGAAAAGGGCAAAGCGAGAGAGAAATAGGATAAAGACAATAGGATGTGTGTATGCTCATGGGAGATGCACAGTAAAGAGAGAAAGTTTAATGGGACAAGAGAGAGAAGACCCTGAAGCAGTATCCTAGAATGGGTAAAAGTCATGACATCTCACGTGGAAGTTGAACTTCCGTTAGGAGCAGAAGGAATTCCTCTGGGATAACACCAGAGAAGAAAGATCATTAGAATGGGGCTGCAGATAGGTGGCCAGATATAAAAATAGAAACTCATGAACTGTCTATTTTAATCACTTTTATTTTCTCAGTAAACTAGGAAAGAAAGAAACGGCTATAAATGGAGGAAGGGAAGAAGTTTTGAGGGGTTTTAGGAGACAAACAATGATATATTACCTTCCAGATGATCTGGTAAGTGAATGAGCAAGGCGATCACAATAAGAGTGTCCATAAGAACTAAAATACTAATTTACACAGATTTTATTTAAATATGAAACAATGTGACTTTTTAAATCACAAAAGAGTATTTAATTTTTACTTTATATACTAAGATCTTTCATTGTGTTCACAGAATACCTCAGGAACCACACACATGTGGTCACTGTCTTTAGGAAGCTTATTAAAGTTTTCCTCCTCTGGGGTTCTCCTGGAAAGCTCTCCTGGAAAGCTAAATAATTATTTCCATTGCTTTCCTACTGAGAAAAACAGGTTTTGATTCATCTTTTAGATACACATTCAGAACTCACAAACACAAAAACTATACAAATAAATGTAACTTCAGATATATTTCATTTTAAAGAGCATTATCCTTACGTTATTCAAACTAAATTATCTATCTGTTGCTTACTTCCTGTCTGTCTTCTGGATTTGAAGGGCACAGAGGACAAAAACAGTATTTTCAACACTGCTCAGTCTTCAGATCCTGGAGTGATGCTGACACACGATAAAGCCTCAGTAACTATTTCTTGAACACATAAATTAATGGAAGAAATAGAGTAAATCAGGATATACTACTTGAAGAAATACCTGCGGGAAAAAAAAAGAATCCCACACAGTTTCCATTTCTATATCCACTGTTTTGTCAAGTGGAGGCTTAATAAAAACTAGATAAATTTGATTAACTTATTCAAAATATTTTGACTATAAGACCTATGTAGCCATAGAATATCACAGGAGTACAATATAATGGAACTCAGAGAATTTTGCTAGATATTGTTAAAAAGATTAAGTTCTCATCTCACTGAATTTTAGTCTTCAGCAAATAAAGAAAATGTCATTAATTATTAATGAAAGCCTTTTCACTTATTAATCTGTGAAGTATAGGTGTAGAAATGAACTGGTTGTTAATAACAAAATGCAAATATGAAAGAAACACACCCAACTATCAAGTTTGCCGAATGAAGTCAAGTTCTGACCTCTCCTGGGAATGAATTTCTTTAGGAAAAATAAATTGAATATTGTTAAGGATGGAGAACAATTGGATATGGGTGAGGAGGCTATGACATTGATACATATTCTTCTGTAAATTCTGATATTTACTCTGCACATCATTCAATACATATGTGCTAAAAATTAAGTTGGAGGATCTTATCAATGATCTACGAGAGATAATGTGAAAACATGATAAATTAAATGATTGATATTTTAATGCTTTACACATCTACTGATACTGAAAAAAGGGTTATTTCTTTAGGCTCATTAATTATAAACTCAGAAATCATTTAGAGACTGGAAAAAAAATAGCTTGTAAATTAATCTTTTTGTTGTCACTTTTTGAGTTACTAAAGAAAGCTGGTAAACTGGCTAGCTAGAGAATCAATTATTTTAAGTTTCTCATGTTGTCTTCAATGTGAAATTATTATTTATTATAAAAATACAAGCTGTTGTGGTAATTTATTTAATACAAGCTAATGCATTTTTTAAATATGAAAACATCTGTAAAATATGTATAGTTTTTTACTGAATTAAACAGAGGAGATAATTTTTATACTATCAAAAGTCAAACTTCTATATAACTGCATTGTTTAATGGCTTTAAAATATTTGTAATCATGACTAATTTTTTTTTTTTAAGATTTTATTTGAGAGAGAGAGAGAGAGAGAGAGAGAGAAAGAGCAAGCAGGGAGCCCTACACCAGGGCTCTAGCCTAGGACCGTGAGTTCATGACCTGAGCTGGAGGCAGACGCTTAACCACAGAGCCACCCAGATACCCCATGACTAATTCTGTCTTATTGATTACTTACTTAAAATCATGCATATATAATTTGGTTTGTCTTAGCTCTGATCCAGATAATACTTGGATTATAAATAATAAGAGCATTGTTCTCTATAGATGGTACCTCTTCTTGATATGATGCAAAGACAATTGGTAAGTACATTAAAATCATATTCCTCTGAAAATAGTGGTCATTTCAATAAGTTATTGGTACTCACCCATCGACTATGACTAGAGACTCGTAAGTTTCAAGAATGAGTTATGATGACAGCCTCACTTACCTTTCATAGAACATGCAAGTGAAGGGACCCTGGTCTTCTTGTTTAGTCTATTTCCAATAAGTGGGACTCCTTAAGGTTGGACTATGTTTCTAAGATAGAATGCTTGAAATTACTTGGATATATATTTAACATGCCCACCATTACACTCAGCACTTATAAATAACTTATAAATAACTGCCTCAGTTTTCATTTATTGGATCATTTTAAAGATTTTTGAATGCCTGCCCCAGCAATGGGAGGTCATCTGTGTTTCTGTTTGAATTAGCTCCTGACTTTAGTAGTTATGGAGTTAGTAGCACAGTTTTGTACCTATATCAGTCAGTCCCCACTGCTTTCCCATTACATCATCATTTTGTTGATTAGGCAGAGTACATCATGATGTTCCAGCACGAGCAGAGATGCTCTTTAAGACGAACTTGACCTTTCTATAACTTCTTGCTATTGACAATTCCCTAAATTGAATTTATTCCCAAGAACTGTATCCCCACTCCTACCTTCATGAAAAAGAGTCAGCTTTCTCTGTACTGTATGCACAACCAAAAGCAATGAAATGCAAGTATCTTCTCTAGTCAGCATGTCTCTCTGTAAGAGGATAAAGGGGGCTGGCTACCTGAATCTGGTTCCTCTTTCAAACTCACCAATATAATGACTTACTCCATCTGTGTTTGGAGATAGTAAAGGGCAAGAATTGCTACAATAACAGGTTTTTAACCCCAGGTAAGAAAATCTCGGCTTGGGAGGAAGTGTCCTCCAAATATTCCATGCCTCTCTGTCTCTGGACCTAGCCACTAAGCTTATGGTCAACCAAAAGTATGGGGGTTATTCTTATGCTGCTTCTTGGTTTAACTCAGCTTTAGGCTTTGTCTGTTGACATCCTTCTGTTGCAATGGGTGGATTTAGCACTTTCATGGCAGCCCGCCACCCCCCACCCCACACCCCCTTTTTCAGTCCCCCTCCTCCTAAACCAGGTGTATGTTATTTGGGCTGCCCCAAGGCTCGGTGTTTTTACTGCTGACACCAGGCAAATGATAGGCGCAGTGGGGCCATTATGATGTTTTCTCCCCGTTCAGCCTTTTGTTTTTTTTTTTTATTCAGAGATATGAAAGCTGATCCTAGATTGGTTGAAAGAGTGTAAAGTAATTGTTTCTGAACAACAGAAAGTAATGGGGAGGGTGGAGTCAGCGGGTCACTTTTTCACAAGCTAATGAGCCATTTGGTGTTTTAAATTCCATGCATTATGTATATGCATGACTTTGATTAAACATAAAAAGTACATACAAGGACTGGCAAAATATTTGCAACAAATGATACATAAGGCTTTCATATTCTTAATATACAAAAAAGATTGGGCAGGATTGTGGAAAAAAAAAAAAAGTATGGTTATTCTTCCACCACGGAGGGGATCAACATTACTGCTCTACTCATCAAGGCCACTTCCCCCAAAAAACCAACTACTCTCCGTGATTATCTTCCTGGGAATACTACTAGATAATAGAGATTTTGCCACCCAAAAATCTAAAATAGATAACAAAAGCACATTTACCAAATCTGTTCTAGATTCATAATGCATCTAAGGCCAGAATTTTCCAATTTTCCATCCCAAATTATTTCAAGCCAATTTGTCCAAAACAGTCTATCAGAAATTCCATAATGGGACCAAACGACAGCATCATGATTGATGTAAATTTCAATGAAGTTATGGCTCAATCTGAATACAAATCACTTTCCATTATCAGCTTTTTCAGAATAAAGTTATGTACAAAGCCAAAGAAAATAGAATGTGCGATTTTCTAGTCAATCTAAAAAAGAAAATGTTAAAATTAAACAGAATCCCCTGTCACCATTTCTGACATTATTATATTTCTCCCTGAAAGTAAGAAGTCACACATTTCTGTGTTCCTTTAAAAAGAGAGAAAAGGAGGGAGGAGGACCAGGGAGAGGAGGAAGAAAAAAAAAGAAAAAGAAGAACATGTTCCCAAATTCTCCTTCTCCGGAAGGGAAGATGTAATCCCACTAGATGAGGACACAACATCAAAAGTTAATTTCTGAGGATTCTTTCAGTTGCCCATACTCTGGCCCTAGCCAAGTACCAGGATGGGGAGTAATGAGCCTTCTTATCTTTGGTCCTGCTATTATTTGGAGCATCTGAGCGCCTGTTTTTTTCTAATTTCTAGTTTTCTTTCTATACTCTGAGTCTAAAAAATGCTGCTTTCTCCTGACAGTAGGGGTGTTTATACCGATGACAGGCAATCCTACTGGCAAAATACATTGATTTATAATTTGGGCAACTCCAGTTATTTGCTCTCCAAATAGTGCTTGACCTCATTCAGTCATATATGGGTGTCTTCAATTTCCTGATATCCCTAAACATCTATCAACCTAATTCTGTCTGTTCATCCAACTTGGATGTTGCCCTCACAATATTCCTTGGAGTCCCTCTTGATGTATAAATGTGTTAATTGTTTAGATTTTGGGGAAAACAGTTGTGCTTAATTTTCTCTGTGGAAGGTCTTTTACATTTTTTTTTAATAATATAAGCCTCAATCCCTGCTGGGATCCCCTGTAGTAAGAAATATGTTGTTTTTCATTTCTGGTTCTGTCAAAACATTTCTGCTTTCATTCTCCTGAGTACAGTGTTCATACCTAAGAGTTATTCTTCTTTCAACCCCAAATCTAATCCTGGTCTGGATTCTACCTTTGAGATCTGCCTGTCTTCCTCTAGTTTATATTGTCCATCATTTATCTTGCCTTAGATTTCTCATTTTACATAATTTCCACAACATATTCCTTGAAAGAATAGTTAATATCTGTGTCTCTACTTGTAATAATCAATTTATCTTGAAACTCACTCAACAATAATTTGAGCATTTCATACCAGCACTGCTAGTTATAGCCTATTGTATTTGTGGAAATAGTTTATAAGCTGTCGTTATAATCATCACAATCTTCAGTAAGGCAGTTTCCCATTAGCTTTTAGTATGCCCTCTGTCTGTAGCTTTGAGACGGCATTTCTCTATAGTTTCTGAGTCCTAGCTCCATCCCAGGGGAATTATGGCTGTCTGGTCTCTGATCTTCACTATATTCTTCTGTGAGGTTTCTCAAGCCCTGATCATTTTTTCTAGCCTGGTTATCAATCAATATATTTCCCTTTTGTCCAGCCAAAAACTTAAAAGTAGTTAAATCTTGGTATACTGTATCCTAAGTATATTTCTTTCATTTGAATCACAGTCTCTGAAACCTTGAATTTCTTTGAAGTATATACCTTTTCTCTTTTAGCTTGTTCTCCTAGATCCTCCTCAGTCATTTTCAAAGAGATTTTTCTTAAAATACCATCTCTTATTCATATAAAGCATTCTTCAGTTTCTCTACCAGTTTCCTATGTCCATAACATGCAAATTCTCAAGATTAGGTCACCTGAGGCATAAACTTTCTTGAATAATAATAATTGAAGAGGTAGTTCAAGTATCTCTGATTAGCTCTTTTCTACTTCTATCCAAGGAAAGCTTATATGTTTGAACTTGGCTGGGGCCTCCATTTCTATTTGCTCATTAATCAAGTTTATCATATTTTAGTATATAGGACTCCCATTTGAATTTCCAATATTCACAAGTATAGTTATCAACTAATAAGGAGTATAATTTTAAAAGTATGTTATTATTTTTATTTTTTTCCAAAGGAAAAAGGTTTAATATCAAGATTCAAGATTCACATCATGATAAATGATCTAAAATTGAGTGCCTTGTTAATATTTTTAAAGAAGACAATTTTTTAATTTTTCTTGTCTCAGTTCTGGTGAAAGATAGTAGTTACATTCTTGAAGCTTTAAAAAATTTCTTAGTGACCTACAGATCTGACTGAGAAATAAAACAGAGGCTACTCAGCATATAGAAGTTATTTTAAACTGGGTATTAATTAAACTGGGTCTTAAAGGAAACCATGGAGATAAGACACCATGGGCCTTGGTTTCTTCAGAATTTCTCCACATGTAACTCTCAAATGTGATGTGAGGATCTGCGAATACAATAAACTCACAGGACTTATCACTGAAGGGAGCAGGATCCACGACTGTAAACCTTAAGACAGAATAGCGTAATTGCCAACTTCCCACAGATAGGAGAGAGAAAGGAGGTGGGCTATACCTGCTGTATTCCCTCTTTTTTTTTTTTAAGTTTATTTATTTTACAGAGAGAGAGCGAGAGAGAGAGAGAGAGAGAGAGCACACGCACGCACACACACAAGCGTGAGCTGGGGGAGGAGCAGAGGGAGAGTGAGAGAGAATCCCAAGCAGACTCCCCAGTGAGTGCAGAGCCCGACACAGGGCTTAATCCCAGGACCTCGAGATAATAACTTTAGCCAAATCTAAGAGTTGGACGCTTAACCTACTGAGCCACCCAGGTGCCCCACTGTATTCCCTTTTTCAAATTCACTAGCAGTATAAACGCCTTTCTCCTCATGGGGTCTGAGTTATGGAAGGGCCAGAGAATGGCCCTAAGTATTATGTTGGTGGGGTTTCCTTTATATTATGGAAATACCAGGATGGGAGTGGGGTGGAGTAGAACTGCTCCACTTCTAGAACTTATAAGCATACTTACCCATGTTCTTCAAGAAAAGGCATTTGACCAATAGAAGGCATTTTCAAATTAAGTTCCACTGTGTTCTCAACCTTGGTTCCTCATTCACAAAAATGTAAGACCAGAAAATCCAAATGTAACAGGAAGATCTGTAGTCATCTGATCCTACTATCCTGTTAAGTTGATCCAGAGCATGGTCTTCTTGCCTATGTAGATGCTTTTCTGAATTTTCCTGATCCATTAAGAGATAAAGTCATACTTTTTACCTGCTGGAGCCAATTGCAGATCTCTGCTGCTCCTGAAGTTGCCTATGGAGTGATGGCAGGCAAAAAGAACTTTAACCTACTTTACCTTGCCCATTATTGGGTAATATCTCCATTTGGAAACAAGTGAACCATCAAGACAGCAAAAGCATTAAGCATGAGGAGATATATATATATATATATATATATATATATATATATATATATATATATATATTTTGATAAAAGGTGTGGTATGGGATTTATATAAGCTGAACTTAGTAGCAATTTTCTGTATTTTGACGAGCAGATAGTAATTTCTGAGATCCTAGCAGCATTTATATTGAGCTTCCAGAAATAAGAGGTATGAATTGAAAGAAAAATTATTGTAGACGTCTATCTCTAATGGTGAAGAACTAGAATAACTTATCATACTGAAGGAATAGCATAGTCTTAATTATTAATGTATAAGAGAATTGGTTTGGTATTGCCCATTACCCCTTTATGTTATAACAAACAAAGCTGGCATAGTTGTTTTCACCGAAGAAATTATTAAGGGAGTCAATACATTCGCATGGTCTACGTGGTGGTCTTCACTGGGTTTATGGCTTAGTTTTAGTGCCTTGAGAGTCACTTCCAATTGGGTTTGGTGTCTGGGTCTTTGTAGAATGTGGGCCTTAAGTGCCAGATGTGGGGCTTACCATTTCAGTAGCCACACCCAGGAATTGATTCTATACCTCAAAAAAGGTAATATTTATGCTCTCTGAGATAATAGCTAATGAGCTTTTGAGTTATCTCTTTACTTAAGTTGATACATGCTACAGACATATTTTTGGTTTAAACTTGAACGTGTGATAGTAGCTTCCCTAAACCTTCTGACCTGAAATGATGATAGTAGCAGTAAGTGCATCACTTTATTTATTACCATAGACACAGTTAAAATTTATCTACCAGTTATCAGTTAAAATCAAACTGGGTAGTGGTCTTTACTTAAAAGCAATTCATATACTCTTGCATTTATTCCTCCTAAGAATTGGCTAACATTATGACATCTGTTTTAAAAGACAAAATGAAGTGCTATGGAGAAATAAGGCAACTAGTCCTTGACCACTCAGTAAATAAACGGCTAAGTAGGAACTTGAAGCCAGGTTTAGCTCTCTCTCCTAAATCTGCATCCTTAACCATTCCACTAAATGTTCCCTATGAGTAGAATACCCCAGCATACAAGCCCGGTAAGGTGCTTCTTAGTAGAACCCAGGTAGCCTAGTTCATACAGCCCTTCATCAGAAATATTAGCAGTACTGAGCAGACAAAAATAAGTGTAAGTCATGGAACCTGAGATGCCCACCAGAGCCTGCCTGATGACAGCAAATATTTCCCAACAGGTTTGAAACCTCAGCAGACAGCAAGTTGAAACTGTCTCCCTCCTGTACAACCCTTCTTTCTGTCTTTCACCTTTTAGCTACTATGTCATGGTATGTCCCCTCACCATGATAAATCATTACAGTCCTGGTACTGAGGAGAAAAATAATCTTACAAGCTGTTAAAGAGCTAATGAATGTTGACCAAATACCTACAGCAAAATGCAAACCTGAATAAAGATTTGAAGAAAATTATGAGGAGGATGTTAAAATGAGAGCAAACACCACTATAAACAAAGAGCATAACTTTGAGAAGTTTTTATGCTTGGGAAATCCCATCACCACCCTAGAAGCAGCCTTTGACTATCAGAGAGTGGCCACTTACCAGCACATTATTTCCTAGTAAAGACTTATAATCTGTGATGTGAAGAGAGAAGGAGTACCACCAAGGGGAGCTTGCACTCTAGACAGAAGTGTAAGATCAGAAGCAATGAAAATACTGAAGGTCCTGTCTGAGCATTAAAGTTCTTTCATGGGACTGACATCTGGTCACCTGGGGAAAAACTCTTTGAACTCTTAGTTTTTTAAAATAGAACTTATACAAGACAATGATAATAGGATGATAGTGTATTTTTTTTCCTGGTCCAGTCCAATACTTGGCATCAAACAGTGGGATGAAAAGTAAGAGAAAAAAAAAAATCCTAGCCTAAGCTTTTTCTGTAATTATCTAAAATTATCTAGATTAAACTTGAATATATCTACTGTACCTCATTAAGCACACTGTTCCACTGCCTGCCCTTTCTATCTGAAAATGTTCTCTCATTTTCAAATTGAATTTCTCCCCCATTAACTTACTGCTTAGGTATATTTTAATGGCTTTCCTTTCAACGTAAGCCCACTTGTTTTGGCTGTGAAATTATCTCATTTCATTGTATAAAGCCCAGCTTCATTTCTAATTTTCAGTAATTGTGTCCATTTCTAGGTGAAAAATGTAAGCCCAAACAAAAGGCCTCTTAAAACTGGCCTGTCATTTTCAATTCTTTCTCTTCCAGACGCTGGTTGTTAATTTTCCTTACAATAATGCATGTCTGTTCTCCCTCTCCAATGTACTGTTATAACTAATACAGTGAAGCATCTGCACCTTGTGTGTGAGGTCATCTCCTGATAGAAGCTGGCTGCCTTACACAGCAATAGGCAGTGCAGGTGAAGTAGCCTTAAAGTAACCCATCAACCATTTGTCTTCTGAGTAAAAGCCTAAGGAGAACAACAAGCCTATCCTTGTTTTTGCACTAACTAGAAATTCACTGGCTGAAAGTTTGACACCTAGAAACTGGGGAAAAAAGCATATTTTATTTTAATCCTAAATATATATTCAGCCACACATTCATGAATGCATACATGCACACACACATACATTTGATATACATTTGCATGTACACTCACACTCTGAAAAATCACATATATATGGTACACTCAATACACACAGCCTCTTTATAAACTTGTTTGAAAATGACTTGCCAATCTCTTTCAATCTTTGATTGGTGTCAATTTGCCTGTGGGAGAGAATAAATGGCAGATGACATTCCAAGTAGAGGAACGAGCTTGTAGAAAGACACCATGTGCTGTAAGAACCTTGAGATTTTGTAAAACATGGGAAGGAAAGTACCTCTGGCACAGAAAAATAAACACAAAATGAGTTTGTAACTGTAACTTGGAGTAAAGCTGAGAAGAGCCTTATATGCCAAGCCTCAGACCTTGGATGTAATCCAAACACACTGTGTATGAATCAAGCATCTGAACTTAATCCAAATGATACAAGCATCTGAACTTAATCCATGAAAATCATTTAAGATAAAATAAAACTTATCAACAACACACAATATCATTAGTTTAAATAAATTTACTTATATTTCTTCACTTAATGGTAAATAAAACATACAGGCTAATAATTAAAACATAATAGCTATGCAGCAGTAGGACAGGTAGTAGGATGATTACCATTGTATGAATGAGAAAACCAAGATTCAAGGCAACTAAGTGAATTTTCAAGTTCACACAATTCCACTGGAGTGATGTCTTCAAACTCAATAGTTTGGATGCTACTACACCACTCTAGAGAACGTTGCTAAAAAGAATTGGTAAGGGGAGCGTTGGCTTCTGAAAATGGGTCTCAGTGTAGGTGCACCAAAAGATTTCTAAGTTCCCATAGGAAGATGAGGCACCAGAGAAAAGAAGCATAAAAGTGTGAAAGATTAATATTATATCCAGATTCAGGGAAAGATTTTGACAGAAGTGCTTGCTAGGGGATTATTTATAATGAGAAAAAATGAAATCAATATATGTTACTGAATGTGAAGTCTAAATAAATACCGTGCATCACATATATTTGAATATCATCTGGGCATTAAGAACAATTGTTAATTAAATGGGAAAGTTTCATTGGATGTTAAGGAAAGAAACATGCAAAATAAGTTCAAAGAACAAAAACTCTACATGCAGTCATGCTTTCAAATATAACTCTCATTTATCCAGTCATCTAGATACATGTCATCTATTGATCTCTCCAAATAATTATGCTTTCAATCTATCTACCAGATATGTATAGAAGACTGCAAGGAAACTAATTAGATATTATGCTTTTTTTCCCTTATTTATTTTTTTAAGATTTTATTTATTTGAGAGAAAGAGACAGAGAGAGAGAACAGAATAGAATAGAGGGAGGAGCATAGAGCTAAGCAGACTCCCCACTGAGCAGGGAGCCTGACGCAGGACTCCATCCCAGGACCCTGAGATCATGACCTGAGCCAAAGTCAGATGCTTAACTGACTGAGCCACGCAGGTACCCCTGCCTTTTTTTGTGTCTTTTTTCATATGCTTCCCAGTGTAGCAGAGAAATTTGGTGAGGGGACACGTACTCCACTAGTATCTAAGGTAGATCATTTTCTTTCTCCATAAAATGCACACACTTAGTTACTTACTGGCTTGTGTACAGATGCCAAGAAGCTAGCAACATAATAATTTCAGTAAGCACTTGTCATAAGTGCCTACTATGTGCTAGGCAATGGAGATGCCCTGTCCTCATGGAGTCAAGTACAGTCTATAGATGATAAAAAATGCAATAACAATGTTAATGTGATAAATGGTAAAGTGGGCAATGTAAGGTATTTAGAAACTACATATTAAGACCATAGCATCTGGCTTAGGAAAAAGTTAAAAGACTTATAGAGGAAGAGCTATTAAGACTCAGACCCTGGGGCGCCTGGGTGGCTCAGTTGTTAAGCGTCTGCCTTCGGCTCAGGTCATGATCCCGAGGTCCTGAGATCGAGCCCCGCATCGGGCTCCCTGCTCCACGGGAAGCCTGCTTCTCCCTCTCCCACTCCCCCTGCTTGTGTTCCCTCTCTTACTGTGTCTCCCTCTCTCTCTGTCAAATGAATGAATAAAATCTTAAAAAAAAAAAAAAAGACTCAGATCCTAAAGGAATGTGAGCAATATATGTCCAAAAAGAAAGATCAAGACATGAAGGCCCTGAGATGAGAGACCCTTGCCACATTTGAGGAATTGAATGGTATTCAACTGGATTATCAGGTGCATGTTTTGGGGAAAAGAATAAAAAGATGAGTCTTTAGAAGCGGGCAGTGGCAAGTCCTAAATGTTCCTAGAAGCATATACAGAAATAGGATCGATCCATCGATCCTATTGGGGCAGGAAGATTTTAATGGAGCTAGTTGTGGGGTAGAGGTCAGCATTTCTGTGGGTTTATTCTGGAGTGCTGATTGGTTGTAAACAAGATTGGATGGAGGAATATCTGTTAGGAGGCTGTTTCAGTAGTTCCAGAAAGAATAATGGTGGGCTTGATTATTGTAGTAAAAACAGAAATAAACGAAAAAGTATAATCCAAAGACTTTACATGCAATTACATAAATAGGGTGGTGAAGGCCCAGTTATACATGAATTGCTTTCTTGAGAGAGTTTCAATGAGATATAAGTGGCAGGAGGTGAAAAAACAGATTTTTCCTATAAAAAAATTAAATTATCATTTAAAAATATCTTGTCATGGATATTAGTGCTCACTTGACAAAATGTATAGAAGCATCAGCCATGAGACTCCCTGAAGAGTTTGTGTGTGTGTGTGTGTGTGTGTGTGTGTGTGTGTGTGTGTGTGTGTGTCTAGTGGTGGTAGAGGCTGTAATTTGAAGATCAAGGGCAAAATAAGAGAGGACGAAGAACCACAGAAATCTTTGGAGAAGCACCCATTTGGATGTTCCTAGAGATAATGGGCACTGGATTGGAGGCTACTTGGAGGTCTGTATTTCTGTCTGTGCTGGGGAAGAAAATATAGAAGATGAAATTGAAAGTGCCTAGAAAAAATGGAATTGTGACATAGATGTAATTCATACCCACTTCTCAATGACATTTGGGTATATCTGTATTTTTCAAGTTTCTATAATAAGCCGGTATCATAAGACCCTTGACATTTACAAGGGATAAATCCCAAGATCTTAGCAAATTTCTAGCTTTGCAAATACAGAAAAGTTTGTATAGTCTCTTGACTTCTCTAAAAATTATATTCCCTTCAAGAGAAATAACTTTTTAGAACATTTCTTTTCAAGATCAGGAAGTCTTATTACTTCTAACTACAAAATACATGTGGAGTCCAGTCTCACATCACAAACTGTGCTGTGTCCACTCCAGTTAAAACCATATCTTTTTTTTCTTGAAGAACCACAGTAGCCACTAAAACTGCTACCTGTTTCTATTTTTAAACTTCATGTGGCCCAGAATATTTATAGAATGTACATCATATGTCACTCCTCTGCTTAATATTTTTCAATGTCTTTCCATGGCTTTAAAAAATATCCGCACTCATTTCCATAACTGAAAAAAATACTTTATAATCTAAACTTCCTAAATTAGAACTTCTCTTGTACCACCCTTTTAATGTTTAATATGCTGCAGCTACACTGGCCTTTGGAGGACAAATTGACAATAAATAGCATATGTTTTCACTGAAGAAAAAATTTAAATATAGACTTAGAAATATTGAAAACAATTTCAAGTCACAGATATTCAGCAGTGTTCTTGTTTTAGACAGCATGAGCTAGGATATGTTGCTTTAACATGTAACCACAAATCATTTTGGCTTCATAAACAAGACTAATTTTTTTGCTTACAAAAGGTTCATTGTGGGTTTAGGAAACTCAGTGACAACTCTCATTCATCTAGCCTCTGCCCTCTTGGGACTTGGCCATCCATCACAACACAAGAACTCTTTCATAATAGCTACAGTTGTAGGATAATGACACTGGAAAATCCTCAGGGTATCTTCACTGCCTCTGCTTCAAAGGGATTCATTTTATTAGCCAGAACTGACTTCATGTAGCCTCACTTCACTAAAAGGAGTTTGGGAAGTGCAGTTCCTATAAATCAAGGCAGGGAAGGAGAACAAGAAATTGATGAGCAATGGTAAATTCTGCTACAGTTTGCTCTTTCAGTTCTAATATATTAAGTTTAATCTCTTTGCAAAACACACACTTCCTTGACAAGGAAGACCACCCTGATCTTGTCCAAAAACAGCTCTAAAGTTTAGGTGTTGTGCAATAATATTCTATCCATCAGATCCGGATGTGGCTCCTCTTGGATGGGAAACCTATGAACTCTACCTACAATCCTTCCCATACACTTTTATTATATAACAGTAGAATATGGCTAGGATAATTGTAATAAACATTCTCATTCTGAAAGGAAAGAATGAAAGATACAAAATAGTCATCAGTCCTTAGAAATTCTGAAATCCCAGTGGGCAAACGTTGTGTGAACCACCTATCTTGAAGGTAGAGAATATTCTCTGATGAAGCCTTTATCCTGCTCTCCCAGAAGTTCCCTTCCCAGTGTCCTTAGCAGCCTTCTAGTTCCATCTTCTAAAAGCATTTTTCCCTCTCTCTCATTATCTCCATGTCTATAACTGAAGTGGACTTGAGGGAATAAACTCTTCATAGAGACTTTAACAGTTTCTCAATCCACTACCTGCCTGTGGAAGCATGGGGGGCCAAGGATCATTTTGACAATGAATGTTAACATTTATTGGATGCTTTCTATGTGATAGAAATTATACTAATCAATTGCATGCATTTAATCCTCACAATAGCCTTTTGAAATGGCATAATTATTCCTGTTTAAATTGCCCAATGTTCCGTGGCTAGTCCATAATGGAACTTGGATTCAAACCCTGCTCTGTCTGATACCAATCTGTAATGTTTCATTTATTTCTATTGTCTTTATACTCCTGAGTTAAAGGGATTGTTCCAGGAATTGTTAGCAGTGATTCCTGGAGTAGCTGAACATAATCACTGTTTTTGACAAATGCAAAGGTCATTTTTAAGTCTCAAAGAACCACAGGCTTTTTCCATCCAGGCTACCAGTTTCTTTAGCAACACATGACTATATAAACACACACACACATACACACACACACACACACACACACACACACACACACCAGGGCTTTTATATATTGGGATCTATTCAGATCCATGTACTAGGAACCAAACTCACAGTTGCCTTAAAGATAGCATTTACAAATATTCAGGTCCAGTTTTTTCTCTGATTTTCTTGATTTTTTTGGCCCCTTATTTTTCTTTATCAATTTATTGAGTCTGTTTTGAATGGTAGATGAAAAGGCTACATCAAAATCTGATCTTTACTTCTAGATATTTTAAAAATTGGTATTAATTTATTGGGCATTGACCCCTAATCTGATTTGTTTTAAGGCACTTCAGTCTTTTGAGAAATTTTACCAAAAGATGGGGAGGCTTTTAATTTAATCATTGTTGCACAACTGAGTTTTTACATGCTTTTGATTTTCACAGTCTCTGTAATATACTTCACATATAGTTTGAAGTCAAAAGCAGTCATCTCACCAATATTGGAAAACCTGGAATGTTAGTAATTCCACCATTCTATAGCCAATTCTTTCCTAAATTCATCAGTTTCTTGAAATGTCTTATAAAATGTGGCCGACTTCATCCAAAATACACTACTAAAATACTATTTCCCAGCCTTTTTCTCTAGACATTCAGGTTAAGAAGACAAATTCACTGTCTACATGATCTAACTCACAAAATTACCCCAGGCAAGAATTTTACCACTCTATCATATATGGCAAATGTTCTACCACTTATTATAAATCACCGTATTTCCAGGCACCTGTAACAGCAATGTCACGCTTGAGGTTTTTGTTATGAGAGCACCCCACTTGCAGTACTAATTTTCTGTATTAGGGTAGTGTCGTGGTGGTTCCCAAGATCATCCCCAGGTTTAATGTTTTACTAAAAAGGGCTCACTGAACTCATAAGTCATTATACTCATGGTTATGGTTTATTACCATGAAAAGATACAAAGCGAAATCAGCAAAAACAGGTATATTGGGCCAAGTCTAGAGGGAACTAGGAGGAAACGTCCAAGAGTTTTCTCCCAGTGAAGCCAACCAAGAGACACTTAATTCCTTCTGCTGTAAACTGTAGCTTCATGTGTGAAGTGCTGTCTACCAGGAAAGCTTGCTTGAACTTAAGAGTTTTTAATGAGAGTCACACAGAAAGCATACAATACCTTCATGACTGACTGTTGTTGCCAAAACTGCAGAATTCTAAAAACAAAGCAGGTGTCCACCATAAATCACATTTTTTGCATAAACTGCCTAAACAAACTGCATATTATTTCCTTCAAAACTCCAAGCGTGCAACACACTCTTATCAGTAGGACATTCCAAGTATTCAATTCCCAGTAGCCCCCCAAAACGGCCATTCAGGAAAACAGGCTCTTCTGGGAATGTGCATGTTTTAAGGAATTTAGACCTGATGAATTAACTTTTTTCTTGTACATGCATGTTAAAATATACTGTGATGACAATGAAAAACCCTAATTTCACTGACTTAATACAACACAAGTATTTCACCACCACCACCTGCCAACCCTGTTTATGTGATGTTTACTGAAAATCTGAAGAATACTTCAAGGCACTTGATCAGCATCCCCAAGCTCAGTAACCCATGCAGCTTCTGTCCTTTGTTTCTGCCATGTGAGCACAAAGCTTTATCTGCCATTGTGTGGCAGAAGAAGAAGAGATTAGAGAATCCCATGGAGCTCTTCACGGCATCAGCCGGTAACTCATGTTATTTTTGCTTACATTTCATTGGTTCTCACAGGGCCCCACCCAACTGCAAGGGGCAGGGATTTCAGACTCCCTGAAAGTGTAAGGGGCAGGGATTTCAGACTCTCTGAAAGAAGGTATGAACAGAAACATCTGAAATGAAGTCAGGAACTTAGGAACATCAAGGGGCCCTAAAATGGAGCTAGGAGGCCAATGGGGGGGTTTAGTCTCTTACATGTCCACACCTAGTGAAACATGAACTTTTAGACTGTGCCAACCTCAAACTGTCACATCCTGGTGCAGTTCTCAGAATGAGGCTTAGTTCACTGAACTCCAACCTAGAATCTGGCATAGCAACCTATCCTATATAAACTGTTAACTATTTTTGCCTGTGCCAATCATAATTCTTTCAAAACAACTTATATAGCCTGCAGTTTTTGCCTTTATCAACCTCTTTCTCTTCCCTCCTTGGGGCACATTTCAGTTTCCTCCTGAATCTTTGTCTCCTGGATTTGAATTCCTCAGTACCCCAAATAAACTTTTGGTTTGCTTTACAGTTTCCGTCCTTTCTTGTTTGACAAAGGGACTGAGATCCAGTTATCAGTGAGAACTAGCGGTGTCCATGATATTGACAAATTATCAATATTGTGGATATTAAATCTATAAATGACAGAGAGATTATACATAGGGTTATAACCAGGATAATCATATTTTTAAATTACTGAGAACTAAAAAAAAATAAAATAAAAAAGCCAACCAAGGGAACTAGTGGTACCAAAAGACTTCTCTTGAAATGAGAATATTTTCATGTGTTCACTCATGTTAGTATCAACCCTTCTGAAAAGGAATAGTGTCTTTTTGCCAGAAATTGGAAGGTAATATCTCGTGATAAAAACAAGGAAACATGTTCATTCTCTTGAAGTCCTTTGGAGAAAGCTGATACAGTCTTCCAAGAGGAAAGTGAATTTCTCCACAGCCTGATGGTATCAACCCTCCAGAGGGGTAGGGGTTGGAACTTCTACCTGTTTTGAACAGTACAGCTATTGAATGCTTTCTATGGGCCTGACCTTTTGGTAAGAAATCTCTATATATCATATTATTCCTTACAAGAATCTTTTGAAATGGGCATTTTAATAATTCTGTTTTAGAACTAAAGAGTCTAACATTGGACAGGTAAACAGGTAAAATTGAGAGGTAAATTAGGAAGAGTCAGAACGTGAACCCTCGTCTGTGTTGCTCTGAGACATATGATTGTAACGACAAGGCAAATTGTTTCTCAAAAGGAGATGACCTCAGAACCATGAATAAGGCTGTGTTACCAGGCGAGGACAAATGAAGCAATGGCGAATGCCACTCACTCTCAGAACTTTTGTAGTCCTATTCCTTCTTCCAACCATTATCATACAAACGATGAACATGTATCTGGAATAAGAAAGTTTATATACTACAATTTCTCCTATTTTTATGCAGGCTTATTGAGTTTGTGTCTCTCGATGTGTAGAGAATTGCGTTCCAAGTTAGGGCAGGGGATATAAGGACACAGGGAGGCACAGGAGGGCAGGGGCCTGGGGGCAGGGCATAGAGGTCAAGGGGTCATGGAAGGGCAGGGATATAGTAGAGCCAGAGGTGACAGAAGGCAGGCAACAAAGAAATAGCTAAGAATATTGCCCTAAAAGCCTTCATTCCTTAGTCAGAGAAACAGAATAGATACATAAAAGTGATAGCCAGCATCCTGAGTCGATGTATTTTTTTTTTTTTTTCTAAAAGTCTAATTGATTAGAACAGGATGGGATGCCTGGGTGACTCAGTAAGTGTCTGCCTTCAGCGCAGGTCATGATCCCTGGCTCTTGATCCTGGCGTCGAGCCCCCTGATGAGCCCCACTTTAGGCTCCCTAATCATCTGGGGGTCTGCTTTTCCCTCTCCCTCTGCTGCTCCCCCTGCTTGTGCTCACTTGGTCTCTCTGTCTCTCTCCCTCTCCTTCTCTCTCTCTCTGTGTCAAATAATAAAAATCGTTTAAAAAAGAACAGGATGTCACTCAGTGAAGATGTTTATTATTGTCTGCTTCATGGAAGATGTTCCAAAATGAGCTAGTTAGGAAGGGAAATGATCAAAGAAGGGTCATTGTGGTTGAAGTGAGTAGAACATGGAATTCAGAAACCAATTTGAAACCAAACTCTTTCCTCTTAATACTTACACAATTGATTATTTAATTGCTTTTAGCCTCAGCTGTTATCTGTAAAATGGGGATAATAATAACTATAGCTCAGATTTCATGGAAGAGTCAATGAAATAACGTATACACCGTACTCAGAACCTTTCTTGAAACAACGTGAGCCCCAATCTGTATCTGTTCCTCATCCTTGATTCAAGGCTGGTGTGATCCCTGTTCTTCTGCCACTCCGCTCCTTAATTAAGGAAACACTGAGGGGCGCCTGGGTGGCTCAGTCCGTTAAGCATCTGCCTTCCGCTCAGGTCATGATCCCAGGGCCCTGGGATGGAGCCCCGCTTCGGGCTCCCTGCTCAGCGGGAAGGCCTGCTTCTCCCTCTCCCCCTGCCTGCCCCCTCCACCCTGCTTGTGCTCTCTCTGTCAAATAAATAAAATCTTGGGGGGAAAAAAAGGAAACATTGATTGAATTATTACTCTATGGTAGTCACGGTTCCAGTTGCTTAGGATTGAGCAGTGAACAAGATTTTCTACTTTCTTAGAGTTTACATTCTTGTGGGAGTTCCATTAAAAAAAAGAAAAAAAAAATCCCAAGTAACCAAATAATTGTACAAGCGTATTTCAAATGTTGACACATTTTCTGAGGTGATTAAAAGGGTGATGTGATAGTGAAGGGGAGGGAGTGTAGTCCGGGGAAACTCTCTGGTACAGTGGTATCCAGATGAGTGGAACTGGAGACAACTTTTTTCAGTGGGACTAACAGGTAGAGACATAGATTTGATGGATGAGTTTCACGATTTGGTGGAACTAGACAGGCTGGAGTATAGAAAACACCAGGGAGAAACACAGAGCCTGGCATGAAGGCACGGTCTAGACAACGGAGGTCCTTTTAAACTGCAGTAGAGGGTCTGAGTTTGTCCTCAGAGGCAGCTATGACAACGACAGAGGGGCCATCCCAAGGATTCAGAGGAGGTGCTGTGGGGGAAATCCTGTGGGTAGATGGTGAAGACTCTGGGTGCCATGGCTGGGAATTTAAACAGTCTCATTACATCACTTCAAAAACTCAATCCACCTCTCCCCAAGCAGCCCCAGAACCCTTTTTCTTGCTTGACCAAATGAGATCATTAGCCATTTCACATTTTTCTCAACCCATTTCTTCCAGGCCACTGATCCATGTGGCCTGGTCCAGCCGTGCTGAATTTTCCTTCCAATGAATAAACTCCCTTTCACTGCCTCTGACTGTCCCCTGCGCAATTTCCCAGGCGTTTCTTCCATTTGGTTCCTGGTCATGCCTCTGTTACCGTTTTCATTATTTCAAAAATGGAGAGGATGTGTTTCTGCTAAAGTGGCCCGATCTTGTTTTCACTCTACTGGACTCCAAAGTGTGCTGTCTGGGCGCTGGCAGATGGATGAGGCAGAAAAGCCACTGATTTGATTTTCCCTTTCAATTTTCAGATCTTTCCCTGCTTGCCTGCTTTCGTTTTCTCTTCTAACAGTGCATCTAAATATGTGCCTTTTTCTTCCCTCTTGAGGTAATCCTTTTTATTGCTTTTACCTGTAACATTTGCCTTTGATGGTTTCTGGATATGTGTTTAGGATCAAAGATGTTCTGTTCTAGGCTAAGTTATCCCGTCTGTGCTTTAACTTAGTTTTCTCCCTTTGTTCTGTGATTTTTTTTTTTTTTTTTTTTTTTTTTTGGCTTTTTTCAGTGCCCTCTTCTTTGAGATTCCTTTACTTCGGGTGTCACAATGGTGTTGCTTAAATAAACTTTTTGGCCTCCAGAACCTTTAATGTGTCAGTGGTATCCTATTGGTGGTATTTTGAAAGAGAAATACCACCTCAGAGAAGCTCAATATTCCTGCACAGGTTTTGATGTTTTGTTGTTTTAATGCCCAACAATCAATCAGTCGGTGTGTATTCCCTAAATCAGATCTCCACTCAAGCCAAAAAACAGCTCCTCATCCGTCCCTGCTGATGGGCAGTAAACCTAAGAAGCCTGTTTTAATAAGTGTCTGCAGGAAATTTAAAATAATTTCTTAACTGTTATTGCTCCCTTACTTCCCAGAAATCACAACTGCAGGGATTCCAAGTAGTGCCGTGTATCTATGATGGGGGCAGGATGCACACAAATTGCATGATTATGCTAAATATTTGGAATATATATATATATATATTGCATAATGTCATCCCTTATTATTCCTTTTTTTGTTTGTTTTAATTATTTAGGACACCTAGCTTGCTTTATTAGCTGAGTGAGTTTATCATCAGCTATACACACTGTGTTTTGTAACAATACTTTGACTAAATAAATTATTTGCAGTTTTCATGCTTTACTACGCTTTTCAACCACATATAGAATTGACTTCTATGGGCATGCAGCATAGTTTTTTTTATGTGGGTTTTCTCCAATTTTGACCCCAGATTTCAAACAAACATTTAAAGTTTGTCATGAAATATAACTATTTCTCTAGGTATTTCTAAAATTTGCTGGTTGAAGGCTGGTACTGTTACAAATATAGATAGACATTACATGCATTTGCCTCATGTTTAAATGCATATATTTTGTTCATTATAAAAACAATATAACCACAGTATAAAATTATGAGAAATTGAAAAAAGAGAACCACACTCTTTTAATATAATCATACTACCTTAATAGAAACATTGCTTTCATTTCAGATCCTACAGTTTCTGTTTTTGAGGAGCTTATGGCGCTCCTGCACACCGAAAACTTGCTAGACCCTGGGAATATAAAGAAGAGATGGAGTAGTGTCTGAGCTCACAAGGGATCTCAGGGGAGATGGTAGTCTACAAAGCCTATGAAGAGATTAGTTTAGAGAGCAATGCCTGAGACTCTGGGATGGAATGATTAGGGGAAACTTAGCTGTTCCTGAAAAGAAGCAGAGAAAGATTCTGAGGAAAGAGGATTCCCAAGTTGTATCTAAAGGGATAAATTGGGCTAACTCAAGACAGGAAGGATAGGAAGTTCATTCTGGGAAAAAGAAATGCCATGAGTCAAGGCATAAGTCATAGTTTCATTTGGGGTACTATAAGCAACTCACTGTTGCAGAAATATAACCTAAGTGGTGGGAAATGTTAGAAATAAAATTCTTAGCCAGTTGCCAGCTAGTCTGTGCATCATGCTATGAACATAGTTTTAATCAAGGAACATATATAGAACTGTTATGTATTCATTTTTATACACATATGTGTGTATTCATACATGTGTGTATGTTTATTCCACATTGCATTTAACATAAAATCAGGTCACTATATTTTACTTATTATTAAATATTATATATTGTTTAATATTATAAATTTCTAAATAAATATTGTTAAGTATTGCTAAGTAAATAAAATAATATTATGGCTGTTGCTCAAATTATTATCATTAATTCCAGGTTTTGTCTTTTTTTTTCCCCCCTACAGCCTGAACCCTTCCTTTAGACTATGTTCCTAGCCTGGCAGATAGTGTAACAAAATAAAAACACCTTTATGATTCTCAGTATATATTAGAAATCACTTAATAAAATGGTTTTTACTAATTTAAGCTCCCCCTCACCTTTACACAAGTTTGAACGTATACATTTCCCAACAGCCACTTCCAACACTGGGGATTTTTGCCCCCTTAAGTTTTGCTAATTTATTTGGCAGATTATTTCTTAGTCTTTTTATAGGATCCTTGTGATACAATAAGAATTATTCTCATGTCTTAATGATGTTATGAGGATTAATTTAAGTAATGAATGAAAATTGCCGAGCTCACTGGCACATACAAGCGTTCGATAAATTATAGCTATCATGTTATTTCTCTGACTAATAAAAACTCTCTTGATCTATTTTTTTCTCTTCCTGGACCTATTGGAGAATTAATAACTTAATGAATACTTAATACTCATGTTAGAAAGCATTTTTTATTTTATACTAGTGATTGACTACCAGCACACAAAGCCCACAACTGGGATGAGGTACAAAAAGTAATGTGATAATTTCAAATCTCCCCAAAAGTATCAGTCCATGTAGGCTATCGTTTAATACAATTTAGTAAAATTCCTAAGTTTCAGATTAAGAAAAAACTTAAATCATGTAGCCCAGTGGACTCACCACAGTCTAGGCAGGGAAAAGGACCATTAGCTCTCTTTCTTATATCCAAGAGCTTCTTTTGTACTAGAAACCATTCAGAAGTGGAAGTGCATTGTCTTAGATACAAGATCTGTTAAAGAAGAATGGGGGAGGAGAGAGTATGGAAATAAATGTGACTTTCTCAGATAGTAAGAGATTGAACTTTAGCCCTGTAGATCTTAATGTTGCCAAAAAATATCAGGCAGAGGTATAAAAACAATTAAATAGAACACCTTGGTGTTAGTCATAGCAGTGGTACATTTTGTTTCCTTTCCTCAGCCAATCTATTTTTTTTAGTCAGGGCTATTACAATCTAAATTATTGATAATAAAATTCACCTTTTTTAGCTGTTTCACTCAAAGAATTTATCCATTTAACCTGTCTTATCAAATTCGTAGTCATAATGTTGTTTATAAGTTTCCTTTATCCTTTGAATGTCCGTAGGACCTGAGGTGACGTTCCCTCTTCTGTTCTTAATATACTGGTAATTTATGTCTTTGCTCTTTTTTTCTTAATCAGTTTGGTCAGAGGTTTTAGTTTTTGTTTTTTTGTTTTAATTTTATTTATTTATGTATTTATTTGAGAGAAAGAGAGAGAGCAAGCTTATGAGTGGGGGAAGGGACTGAGGGAGAGGGAGAAGCAGGCTCCCTGCTGAGCAGGCAGCCCCACGCAGGGCTTGATCCTAAGACCCAGAGATCATGACATGAGCCAAAAGCAAATGCTTAACCAACTGAGCCATCCTGCTGCCCCAGTTTGGCCAGAGTTTTATCAATTTTATTACTGATCTTTTCAAAGGACCAGTTTTGGTTTTACTGATTTTCTCTCTTACATTTTCAATTTCACTAATGTTGGTTATCTTATTTCCTTTTTTTTTCTTTTTCTTTTGCATTTAGTTTGCTCCTTTTTTTTCCATTTGTGGGAAAGTGACTGTTTTTTAAATTTTTTTAATTTAAATTCAATTTAGTTAACATATAGTGTAATATTAGTTTCAGGGGTAGAATTCAGCGATTCATCAGTTGCATGAAACACCCAGTGCTCATTATATCAATTGTCCTCCTTAATGCCCATCACCCAGTGACCCCCTCCTCCCCATCCACCTCCCCTCCAGCAACCCTCAGTTTGTTTCCTAGAGTTAAGAGATCTTATTGTTTGTCGCCCTCTCTGTTTATCTTATTTTCCCTTCCCTTCCCCTATGTTCACCTGTTTTGTTTCTTAAATTCCACATATGGTGAAATTATACGGTATTTATCTTTCTCTGAGTTACTTCGCTTAGCATAATAGGCTCTGGTTCCATCCACATTGTTGCAAATGGCAAGATTTCATTCTTTTTGATGGCTGAGTCATATTCCATTGTACATATGCGTATGGCACTCTTCTTTATCCATTCATCTATGAATGAACACTAGGGTTGCTGGAGTAGCCATCCTTATATGGGACAAACTAGACTTTATTTTATTTTTTACGTAACTTATTTATTTGAGAGAGAGAGCAGAGCAAGAGAGAGAGCACAAGCCGGAGGGAGGGGCAGAGGGAGAGGGAGAAGCATACTCGCCGCTGAGCAGGGAGGCCCAATGCAGGGCTCAATCCCGGGATCCTGGGATTATGACCTGAGACGAAGGCAGATGCTTAACTGATTGAGCCACCCAGGTGCCCCAAGACAAACTAGATTTTAAACCAAAAACTGTAATAAGAGATCAAGAAGGACACTATATCATAATAAAGGAGTCTATCCAACAAGAAGATCTAGCAATTTTAAGTATTTATGCCCCTAACTTGGAGGCAGCCAAATATATAAATCAATTAATAACAAACTTAAAGAAACTAATTTATAATAATACAATAATAGTAAGGAACTTTTAACATCCCACCATTCACAGCAATGGACGGATCATCTAAGTAGAAGATCAACAAGGAAACTAGGGCTTTGAATGACACACTGGAACAAGTGGACTTAACAGATATATTCAGAGCATTTTATCCTAAAGCAGCAGAACACACGTTCTTTTCAAGTGCACATGGAACATTCTCCATAATAGATCACATACTGGGTCACAAATCAGGTCTCAAATGGTACAAAAAGACTGAGATCATACTATGCATATTTTCACACCACAGTGCTATGAAACTTGAGGTCAACCACAAGAAAAAATTTGGCAGGACCACAAATACATGGAGATTAAAGAACATCATACTAACGAATGAATGGGTCAACCAGGAAATTAAAGAAGAATTAAAAAGATACATGGAAGCAAATTAATATGAAAACAAGATAGTTCAAAACCTTTGGGATCCAGCAAAGCCAGTCCTAAGAGGGAAATATATACAAATACAGGCCTTCCTCAAGAAGAAAAGTCTTAAATATACAACCTAACTTTACACCTAAAGAAGCTGGAAAAAGAACAGCAAATAAAGCCTTAATCCAGCAAGAGAAGAGAAATAATAAACACTAGAGCAGAAATCAATGATATACAGATAAAAAAATAGAACAGATCAACAAAACTAGGAGCTGATTCTTGGAAAAAATTAACAAGGTTGATAAACCCCTAGCCAGACTTATCTAATGCTATAGTTTTTAAGCACTACTTAAGCTGCAACACATAAAAGTTGGTATGTATTCATTTTAATTTAATTCAGAATATTTCCTAATTCCGTTTTTTGTTTTCTTCTTTGGCATAGGGTTAAGAAGTGTGTTTTTAAACTTCCAAATATTTGAGTATTTTTCAATTATTTTCTATTGCTCTCTATCCTCCACCCCGTTGCGGTCTGAGGATATATGTTGTGCAACTTCATTCTAGAATTTTTGTGACACAGAAGAGGTCTATCTTGGTGAATGGTGCGTATTCTGCTGGGTTTCTCCCTTTGCCCTGTGAAGGTCAGTTAGGTCAAGTTAGTTGATAGTGTTGTTCAGGTCTTATATTTGCTTACCGATTTTCTTTTTTTTTTTCTAAAGATTTTTTATTTATTTATTTGACAGAGAGAGATAGTGAGAGAGGGAACACAAGCAGGGGGAGTGAGAGAGGGAGAAGCAGGCTTCCCGTGGAGCAGGGAGCCCGATGTGGGGCTCGATCCCAGGACCCTGAGATCATGACCTGAGCCGAAGGCAGACGCCAAACGACTGAGCCACCCAGGTGACCTTGCTTCCTGATTTTCACTTTACTTGTTTCATCAATTACTTAAAACATCTCCAACTATAACTGTGGAGTTTAGAGTAGTCATTTTTAAAATACCACGTGTAGTGGCACTGATTCTTAAGGTCTAATAAATCAGCAAATTTTCTTTTGTTTATTTAAAGCCATATAATTTGCCAAAAAGGGGCTGCTGATGCTTAAATTCAATGTAATTTGGGTCTTAGTCAAAATAAGAAGCACCGGATAATTTTCATCAAACAGCACATGGTAACAACTATTTATGCATTCATGCATAATTAAATCAAAGACATATTTTGGTATTTGGGGATCTATCTCTATTCAACAAACTTTCTAGATATCACTAACCAAAAGGGAACACACTAGATTTCTTTTTTTTTTCTTCAAGATTTATTTATTTGAGAGAGAGAGATAGTGCTGGCTAGAAGAAGTAGGGGCAGAAGGAGAGGGAGAGAGAGAGAATCTCAAGCAGACTGCCCACTGAGTACAGAGCCTCATGCGGGGCTCAATCTCATGACCCTGAGATCATGACCTGAGCCAAAATCAAGAGTCAGGGAATCAGTTGCCTGAGCCACCCACTGTCCAGAAATTTCTTCTGACATTAAGATCCTAGGTGATGGTTTTTAGAAAATTCCCATCTTAAGGCTCAGTTGCATTAGTTGTAGAAGAAAGAAGGGAAGACTGAATGAGATTTTAAGAATCTTTACCTTCTGTGATATCATTCTCATCAAAATCAGTATATTTATTTTATTTACATTTGTTTGACTTAATGTGTGTTTTTGGGAGCCTATCACTTTTCTTCTATGAGGTAACTTACTAAATTGAGCTTCATTCTGTCAGTTGTAAAATAATATAGTAACCACAACCCTGCCCCTATCCTGGGAAGTTGTAATAAATGAGAAGATGACTAGGTCAAGAGTTGTACACAATCAAATTGATATTATCCTAATGATTATTATTAAGCAAAAACATTCACATGCTAGTGAAAGTTGCTACTTCTGAACCACACACACACACACACACACACACACACACACACGCACCATTTCTGCCCCAGAAGCTTAATTATACCTGTACTATAACTTGTATGTCTTTGAATGATCTTATATTGTTTCTAACTCAACATTTCATGATCTTTCCTTCCCTAGGCAGCTAATTAAATCAGCAGCTGAACTCTTCAATTCATACTAAGGCAATCAGGAATTTCTATTTCTTTTCAGCTAGTTCCCTCACATAATTGCACAGTTCCTTTTTCTAGAATCTTGAAGAAGCAAGATGGAATGGATTTAATGGGTTACTTTCAGAGCCACAAACAAGACTGACTTAAGGCTTTGGCCGACTGGTATCTATCTGAATAGAAGATGGTTTGATTGGTTGAAAATGAGCCAGTCGATGTCCTAATGTGGCTTTTGATTAATTCACACCAATGATTCTGAATTTGTGCCATCTACTTTAAAAAGAAACCCAACTTGTGAAGCATTATTTCTTATTTTTCATCCAGAGAGGATTAGTGGAGAGAAAATTAAGTTCCCTCATCTAAGTAAGTACCTCAGGGAACTATTCACCTATCAATGTATGGGAGAGTTCCAGCCTGTAACTTACCCAATTTCATTAGCATTAATGGGAGTTTTGTGTGAAATCCTGAGTGAATCATTGCTTTAGGAGATCTGTAAGAGTTGTTTGATTACTTTTATTTTGTAATGGCTCTATTCTCCAGCTCAAACTTTTAACTCGTTAGACTTGCATTAGATGCTAGTTTGGAAGGAATCAAACTTGGACTTCTAAAGGTAATTAAATCAGAGGAGCATCACATGGAATCATTCACCACTGTGACTATTAGATGCGTGCTGCCAATTAGGTGCCCAAATGTTCTACTGGATTGCAGTTCACAGTATATGAGGACTCAAACTTGAGTTCTTAGCTTTCATCCGATTATGTTTTGTTAATATGAAAAAAATAAAATATGTTTTATTAATATGTACTCATTTATTAGTATTTTTACTCAAGACCTCTATTTTTTCCTCATTGCTGGGCCATGAATTCTGTACCCAGTTGGATGATGCTTCAAGTACCGTGCCCTTGCCTTTCCTCGGCTTCTACTTTCCAGTGATCTTTACATAGTATGAAAACAGAATTTGTGTCCAAATCTGGGCAATTTTGAAAATGAAAGGAGAAACTAGTGAGGCTGTATGGCCTGGGTGCACAGGCACAAACACCCTGGAAGTGCACTAGGGGACCTCAGCAGCCTTAGTGATGAGGAGGAAGATAGAGCAAGAAGCCCAGGTGGTGGGCAGCCCTAGGCCCCTCTGACTGAGGTCCGGCTGCTGTCACTGCCAGCGGCCTCCTCCTATGGACCTAGTGTGCTCACACACATACAGGCCTGGGACAGAAGAGTATTTGGGGAATTCAAAAGAAGAGATGACTTCTGACTAGATGAAAATTCGGATGAATTACCTGGTGAATGAAAAAGAAAGCACCAGAAATCTGACAGTATTTCCCTTTCTTTGATGAAAGCCTCACTTTATGTGTAATAAGGGAGATGTATTGTGAAGAAGCAGGAGCATGGAATCAGAGACTCCAGCAAATCCGGATCTTGATGCTGGTGTAAGTGAACATTCGGGTGGTTGGATCAAGATTCAGTTTCAGATGACTTCACTGTAGAATTTGAAGTTGAGTCTTGATTCAGAAGATTATAGCCTTAGTGAAGAAGAACTCTCAGAGGAAGCTGATGAGATATATCAAGGTAAATCAGGCAGGACAGAGTGATATAGAGTCACTTGAAGAAGATCCTAAAATTTCTTTAGCAGTCTACCGGAAGTATAATTTTTGAAATAAAATGAATCCACCCCACTGCAACAGATGCTGGGCAATTGGTGAGAAGTGGCTTCATAAAGAGAGAAAATATCTGTAAAAGCCAATCTAGAAAAGTCAACACAAGTAGAAGAGGGCTTTGATGTTCCTGATTATAAAATTAATAATAATAATAATAATAATAATAATAATAATAAACTACAGTGGATGATTCCAAAGAGACCTATGTTGAAGAAAATCATGATCACACAAACCTCCCAATTCTGACAAAGTAAACACTGTTCTCAGCCATGGACTTCTAATTACATCACTTATAGCAGCCAAGATGTCAAGGAGTTTGAGTGTGAAAAAACATGAGACAAAGAAGAAAGTAAGGAATCTAGTTTTCTCCTTAATGCCATTGATTCTCATTGGATTTGCTAAAAATAGTTGCATTGTCCATTGCAATATAGGACATCTTATGGCATGTTTTACACGTGCAAAGAGGTTTTAAAAAAGTACGCATAAGTCCTAGAGATCTGCTGTACAACATAGTACATATAGTTAATACATATTAGGCACTTAAAGTACATTGAGGGTAGATGTCATGTCAAGTGTTCTTATACACACACACACGCACACAAAACACAAGGAAATTGTTGGAGGTGAGGGATATGTTTAGGACCTTGACTGTGGTGATAATATCATGGGTGTATGCTTATGTCCAAACATCAAAATGTATACATTAGCACATATAATTTTTTGTAATTTATATCAGTTATACCTCAATAAAGCTTAGAAAGAGAGAGAAGCAAGCCCTACTCAGTATGAAGACAACCAATTCAAAGGACTGTGATATTTCCCTCGTCGACCTTACAATAAAAGTAGAATTACGTATTTCTAACAGTATAACCCTAAACATTTAAACGAACATGAAATGTATCATTATTTCTTTTTATAAGTCAAAGCAAGAAAATATCTTCATTCATGTATCTCTCTTCTCATCAGTGTTATTTCCCTATTGGGGTTGGTAGTGAATATCTACTTCCTTTTAGGAAAATGTAAGTTCTGTCTCTATTTTATATTTGGTTTTTGATGTAATTTAGATTGGATATACTGCTCATCCTTTACTCCTATTCCTTACATTTTAAATCTTATCCACTCTCTCCTAAATGAGAAGTACTTAATTTTATTTTTATATAAGTAGGGCATTTAAATGTAACTTATTTAGTACTTTTCATGTAAGGAGAAAAAGTTTGTGTGAAAGATCTAATATTAAAATTTTAAATACCCTTTAATCTTGAGATTTTTAGTTTCCTCTTTCAGAGCCTCTTAAAATATTTTTCCAGATGAAAAATAAATTGGTAGTTACATTTGGTGCTGTGTAATTAAAGTGTACTTTTTCTCCAGCCACTTTGGTATATAAGGGATTAGTGGTAAAGATGTTGTCTCTTGAGAAGTCTTTGGGAATAAGCATCATTTATCCATAAAACAGATCTTTTTAAGTCTCCATAGTAAAACATGGAGTGGTCCTGCGGGGGTACAGCCTGGGATACTGGATTCCCTTGCACAGGATTTCAGGATTTGGTGGAATCAATTGTTTCCCCTAAATTGATAAACAAATCTAAGACACTTTGAGGTATATTCTTGGGCTGGGTTACATAGTGCTTGGTAGTTTCCTAGGTTTCAGAGCTTCGTTTATGGCAAGTTCTAGAAACCAGTGAATTCGGGAAGATAAATTTAGAAATCTGATAGAAAAAAATGTTCATTTTAAAACTAGCTAAAAGGGTCATAACTTTTTTCCTAAATTATCCAGAAATCATGTGTCGATTTACAAATAACTTATTAAATGTTTGATTAGAAAAAAATGAAAGAAGAACCATTAATGATGATGTAAGGACAACAAAGATAAAATGAGTGACCTAGGCTTTGACTCTGCCTTCTGAAATACAAACTCACTCACACAGATACACGCCTGGTCGGTAAGATCTAGAAAAGTTCAGCTTATAAACACCTGAGGTTTTTGTGTGTTTGTTTGTTTGTCACACGTGTTTTTCTACCACCCTAGCTCTCTAGTTTTATTCCAACTTGCCTTTCATCTGACCAAGATCTCCATCCTTCTCTTACTTTTCTGTTATGTTTCTATCATATTTCATTCCCACCCTCTTTACCCCCTTCTTTCTCCTGTAGATTTCAATGGCACTTCCCTAATCAAATGCCAGAGTAGACACACTGTTCAGAGAAAAACCAGAATCCCACAAAGTGCTGTTCCTTTAGGTGCATTTTCTCTAGCATCAGATGGGCACCAAAACTGTCTGACAACCTCTCACCGTTACTCTGCTATTTTAAATCTTCATCTTCCTGTAGCCTTCAACTCACTCACTAGCCCTGTAACCTACTTGGAGCTAATAATTCTAGCTTTTATTTCAGAACAAATGCCATTACAATTGGAAATCTGTTCATGTCAAACCCAAAAAGGTAAATGTACCTGAACCCTTATTTTTATCTTTTATATGTGAGTAAAAGTGTAAGAGAGACCTTCCCCCTTTGAAGGATTAATTCATTTGCCAGAGTTCTCGAATCTATAGCCTGCTACCTCCCAAGAGACCTGGCTGCATTGATTTTTCCCTCTTTCTGCAGGGACTTTAAATAAAACAAATTAGCTAACATTGGTTGAGAGGATGTGGACCCACATTCACAGATGAAGAGAGGAGGAGAGGAAGACCTAGAGAAACATCCAGAATCATGCTGCTTGAGAATGGAAGGGCTAGAATTAAGATTGAAATCTGTAACACCACAGAGAGGAATTATTTGCTACCGTATATTATCTGTATCATATAATCACAAATCCTCAAGTCTCTCTCATCCTAAATCAAATTCCATGAAATAATCCTAGAATTACTGTCTATTCTTATTGTCTCTAATTTTCACATTTCCCATTTGTTCATCAACTCACAACACTCTGGCTTTTGCTGTCTCTGTTCCCCTGACACATCATTTTCCTTGTGATCATCTCTTTGTGGCTCAGATCACTTCTCTTTTCTGAGTCTTCTTAATATTTCCTATTTTTCATTACTCAATGTTTTTATAATTGTTCTTTCCCTGAACGCTAGGACACCACATGTTGTGGCTTTCTTTCTACCTCTCAGCTTGCTCTTTGTTTTTGCTTTCCTTCATGTACTGCTCTTTCCTTAAATGGTTCTCACTGCTTGTCAGAGGATTCAGTTCTTGGTCACCTCATCTATCACGATGACTTGGGTAAGGACCCATTTGCTGCTGCTTCCCAGAAGTTGCAAGGAAGTTCTGTTGGAACCCTTATTCACCACTGTCACCTCTACCCTCTCAAATGTACCAAGAGCTTTAGAGTTCTTTCCTCTTCACAACCCAGAGGTGTGGTGGGAACTTCACAGTGAACTAGTAATTGATGATGTAGCTGAGGAAATATTTGGATTGCCATGGTCTTTGGGTCTTCATGGTGTAGCTGGGTTTTCTTGCACCCATTCCTGATGCAGCCTGATAAATGGTTTTACTTCGTCATCTCCCTGTTGTGGGTGCGAAAGTCGACACTATTGTCATCTGCAGGCTTTTTCTGCATTTGGTCCTTTACAGGTGTCTAGATAATAGCTTGAATTCTCAATCTGAGTTACCAATCCGTGTGTTGCAGAGAAGGAATGATAGTTGCCAATTTTATAGAAATAATAAGGCAGCTCTTGTAAATAACAATCTTAGGGGTTTTCTGGTGGAAGACTAAAGCCTGTGGCACCTCTAACTTGCAGAACTGGAAATTCTCATCTTTTGTTTGCATTCTTGGCTCTTACACAGTTTATTTTATTTTTTTAAAGTTTTATTTTATTTATTTCAGAGAGAGAGCACATGCACAAGCATGAGCAGGGAGCGGGACAGAGAGAGAAGCAGACACCCTACTGAGCAGGGAGCCCAACGCAGGGCTCAATCCCAGGACCCTGGGACCATGACCTGAGCTGAAGACAGACGCTTCACCGACTGAGCCACCCAGACGCCCCTCTTATAGACTTTAGATGTGCAAACATCAGTGACTATGCAACAAATGTACTCCCACCAGTAAATGGTGTTCACATAGAGATACAACAGTTTATTTAGGGGCCAGACCTGCTCTGGTGCCCAGCATATCTCTCCTTCTCTGCTTAGCGGCAAGCAGAGAACAGGTATACATAGTTGTAAGCAAGTGCCAGGATGTGCCACTAGCAAAATTTGCTGCCAAGTTCTTGGACTGGTCTTGCCTAAAGGTAATTTAATTTTCTTTGAAGACAGGGTATAGGTTAGAGTGTACTTCTGCTTAGAAAAAGCCTGCAGATGACAATAGTGTCAACCTTCGCACCCATTGTTAGCCCAACCATTTATCCTTTCCTGTCCCATTATACTATTTTGGTCACTACAGAACAGAGATGGGTGACTGGGGAAGAAAGAGAATGCTAAAGTGGAGGGTTAAAGGCAGAACTGAGTGTCCCAGGGAATCTCACACAGACCTCTGCACATATCTGATCACTGCATAGATCACTGCTTACTTTTCAGTATCCTCATTTAGAGAGTAAGATCTTCAGAATAAAAGGGACATACTCTTGTTAGTCCAAATGAACTGTAGTACCAAACCCAGCACAGTCCATCAATGCTCATAAGTAAAACTTTGCATCCACCAAGGAAGCTTCAATGGAGTATTTGTCTTCTCAGAAAATAACAGCAACAATTTTTACCATACCCCATTAAAGCCTGTAGTTTTATTGTTACCTCTGGATGAATTTCACACATCCATCTTTTCATGCAATGGTAATACCCTACTAAAATTTTAAACTTTCATTCCTCCATTTGTTACTGAAATGTTTGTCAAAGAAACAGGAAAGGTAAAATACAGGTCAGGTCCATCATAGTACCTTTGTATCCCACACACCCAGGGTATAAATTTCTGGACTAGTCTGATAACACAATGTAACACTTACCCTGACATAGCAAATTCAATCCCACAGTTAAGATGCAGCTATAAGATTAGTCATAATAATACTTGGTAGAATCTTTCCAGGTTCTCTCCTTCTTTCTACCCACTCCAGATATCTATATCCACGCACACACACATACATGTGCATATATATGTAAATATAAACTTATCTACACATGTGTATATACATATAAATTTATATATTATATATACATATGTTATAAATATATATACACATACATATTTATTATGTATTATATGTTATGACTTATATACACATACCTATTGTTATGTTATAAATATTATACACACATATTTATTATATGGATTTACATATTGGAAAATGAAATTCACCTTGAGAATGAATTTCAGTTTGGCAATATGCATTAAGATTTCCTCTAAAAATCACTTCTCGGCCTTTTGGCTAAGATCAAGTGTAAGATTTCCTCTAAATATTCACAATTTTAATCCAAGGAGCCTATATCCAGTAATTTATTCAAAAGTTATTGAGACATGCATGCAAAATTTTAAGTATAAGAATGTTTTTAGTAGTATTATTTTCAATAGAAAAAATTGACAGACACACCCTTAATAACGGTCTACTATTTAACTAAATATACCCATTTTGTCAAATATTATTCAGTTCTTCCTGGAAATCAGATTTCAAAAGAATATTAAATAATACAATAAAATATCCATAAAGTAATTTTAAGTGGAAAAAAAAGCAGCATATAAAATTGTTACCCAGGGCGCCTGGGTGGCTCAGTTGGTTAAGCGACTGCCTTCGGCTCAGGTCATGATCCTGGAGTCCCAGGATCGAGTCCTGCATCGGGCTCCCTGCTCAGCGGGGAGTCTGCTTCTCCCTCTGACCCTCCCTCCTCTCATGTGCTCTCTCTCTCTCATTCTCTCTCTCAAATAAATAAATAAAATCTTTAAAAAAAATGTTACACATATAATGGGTGATGGTGGTGTCTTAGGCATTTTATATATATATATATATATACATATTTTGTTCTACTTTTGTCTAATATTTGTCTATTTCTGTCCTATCTTTTTCACTTTTTCTGTCCTAAAAGGTATTTTATTTTTATGGTCATAAACATTAAATGGTTGTTAAGAGATTTCTTAATCGTTAAAATCAGAAACAACTAATAGAATGGGATCTAATATGGTTAATTACAGATGTCTATGTTTAGGTATACATATTTGAGAAGACAAAAAAATTTTAATAAATATTCATGATTTTAATGAGTCAAGATCAGTTTTAGGCAGCAGTTTGCAGTGTCTCCTGACAAGACAAATGCAGTCTGTGAATGACTGTAATATTTCTATTAGGAAAACAAAGTGAGAACCCCTCTGTTCCTGGACCCCATGTTTGGACTATGGTGCTTGGTTCCAAGGACCACATTTCAAAGAGGCTCAATGACCTGTAAACTAGTGTGACCAAAATTACAAATGGCTGCCATGTGGCATCACAAAGTCCTCCAGAATTGTAGTTCTAGCAGGGGCATCTGTTTTGGTTAAATATAAAGGCATATTTCTTAAGATCAGGACTATAAAAAAAATGAAACCAGTTTTCCTGTGACATCATTATGCTACTTTCACAAGCAAATGGGAGAGCATCTGAGTGGTCCCTATGGCATGAGCCCTGTTCCACAAAGAAAGTAGATGAACTCCACCCACTCTCCCTCCAAATGCACAGAATCCTGAGATGTATATGGCAGAACAATCTGGGTGTTTTCAGGATAAAGACACTTTTTTTTCATTATGAGGATTCCTTCCCCATTAATAAAATGTGGGAAAATGTCACAGAAAAGGGGATGAGCATGAATCACAGAACAGAATGACTTTTGTAACGTAGCATGTTTTAAGAAGACTCAAGCAGATGCACATAGAAACAGTTTGCCAAATTATTTTACAATAATATTATAAAATATTTCTTCTCAATGGAAACGCTTATGGCTATCAACCTAAGAAAATCCTGTTGGAATGTATGTGTTCAAACCTGTCTTCAGAAACTACTTAATATGTCGATAATTACTTATGAGTCTATTTAATGTCTGGTTTTGAATTGCTTTTTCTGCGATTCACAAAAAAAGTACAAGTATGCCAGATGGCAATGCATAAAATGAGAATAATTTAATGCTATTGCTTAACAAAGTACTGTAACTTGGCTTACTGTGAGAAAGAAAATTTATTTTTAGGATGTCAACCTTCACATCTAAATGTATGTCTGTATGTATGTGTGTGTGTGTGTGTGTGTGTGCGCGCGCATGTGTGCATGTGCATAAGACTATATAGGGATTTTTCATATCTGTATATTGTTTACTCAGGCATTTTGTGTATTCATCAACAGAATTTAATGGGCATATATTTTGCATTGAATTTTCTTTGTGATATGTTTATTCCTTACAGGATAGGGATGAGAGGATGGATCTGACAGAAAAGAATAAAAAAGTATCTACATTAAGACCCTATTCAACAAATGCAATATGGATATTAAGCAAAGTCAATATAATAAATGCAGGAGGGAAAACATTCAAACCTTTCAAATGAAGCTGTGTGGGTTACACAATTATAAAGCATATTTACAAATAAAGTGAAACCTGAGATTATACAGCATGAACGTGCTAGGTAATTATGAGTTAATGCAACAAAATATATAATTTTGCTTATTCCTTGTCAGTAGGGGGTGTAAGGTAATGGATACATTTTTAATGAAATAAATGGAAAGCTACTGAAAACACTGGGTAAAAACAAGAGTTCTAATTAATAATCTGCTCTTTGCTATTTCCTGTTGCAGAGTTTAGCCAATGTTCCATATTCAGCTGTAATCTAACCATACCCATTTAACTTCCAACTGAAAGCAGGAAAATGTCTTCAAAGTATCCTCTACTTCCAATGCATTGCCAAATTCTCTCTTCTAATTTTTCATTTCATAAAAGTAAAAATAATCTCAGAAAGTTATCTTTAGTGCTTCTCCACGAAACCTGCATCTTATCTCTGCAACATCCCTGATCTCATTTAAAATTGTGAAGACTAGAGTTATCTTCTTTGCATTTCAAACAAATTAACTTGTGCCATTTTATCCCCATCTCCTTCTAGTTGCCTTAACTTCTTGCTGCCAATTGGTGAACATCTGCCATTCAAAACCATACCAAATCATTTTACTTTCCTCTGGATCTCTCTTCCATTCATAGCCAAGTATTTTTTTTTCATGAACTCAAGTATTTTTTAAACACTAATTTTTTTTTTAATTACTAAAAAGCCTTGAATGCTTGAATGTTCTAGGTAATACCTCAGAGGCATCTGTTACTTTCAGGGTCCCACTATCTTCCAAAGGACAACCTTTGCTACTTTGCCTGAAGTTAGTCTGCCCTTCCCAAAGTTCCATAAAGTCAGAGCTCAACTTTACCTTTCTGCCTATTCTAGCACACAGAGCTAGCCATGCTTGGATTCTCAATCAACATCAAGTAGCTAATCAACAAGTAAATTTCCCAATATTTAAGACAGGGTTGGGTCAAGAACCAAAGTAATGTATGTTTTTTGATTTACTGAGTTGATGATTGAATAACAATCCTACAAAAGTGGGCTTAATCCATCCAGGTGAACCAAAAACAGTAATGAGGATGTTCCACACGCTTATAAGCCTCAGAAGTCATTTCTCTACTACAAAATGCTAGGGATAAAATGAGAATTGTATTGCCTGTTTAATTGCCCTCGAATCCCTAGAGTCCCAACAGAAAGAATAAGCACACTGATACCTACTTGGCATCTGAAGTCACAGTGCCAATCTGTCACCATCCCGTAAGCAATATATAAATTCTGTCTGCAGCTGCAAAAGAACTCCTGTCTTCTCTGCCCTATTCATTTATTTGAAAGGAAAGTAACAACCTTACTCTACACCATTTGCAGGTATGGTGACTGCTGTCCCTGCAACTGATTAAGCTCCATTTGTTTACATAATATTAAGGAGTATTTCAGGCACCAATCTTTCAAGTTGCCAACAAAAAACACATTGTTTTCAGTTTTTTTTAAACATAATTAATCTGTAGACTTCTGTGCTAGGTTAACTCAATTGATTTTTTTTCCTGCGCCCTCCCCCTCCCCTTTGTCACTTGACAGCTTGAAAATGGGCTTGGAAAAGCTCATTTGCATTCTTGCAGCAAGGCTGCAGAATAAACCAAGCAAATGCGTCTATTTGTGTACTTCAATATATGACTGTGCTTGCTTCAATCAAGACTTATTTTCAGTATCATGCCCAACAAAAGCATTAAACGAGTTTTCTCCGACATGAGTGATAAGCTGTAGAATGTATTTCTTTAAAGGATTTTTTTTTCCTGTGGCGCTTATGGAATGCAATAAAAAACAGAAGCAAGAGTGCAAATCTCACTAGAAATTCATAATGCTACCTTGCCATTTGACTCTTTCTCTTTGTTTCCTGACATGTTAAGTACCTTCATTATAGTTTAAGTTGTAACTGATTATAAGTTTAAAAGATTACAGATATTTCAAAAGGAGTTATTTTAAAAAATCAGTATTTCACATTGAACTTTAAAAATTCCATTCTCAACCCAAGATTGTCATTTCACATACTGATCTCTTTTGGGAGTTGATGCTGGTACTGCCTTCTAAGAGTGAGAAACATCTAAAGTCTTATTTTTTCAGGCATTAGTATTGTTTCAACATAATCTCTTCTGGGTATTTTTTTTCTAATTCTTCCCCCATGAAAATACTTGGTGCAATTTCATTTAAATTATTTCTTCCTTAACTATTTCCCTGCCAGGGACCAAAGATTTAGTTGAACCTAATTATTTTTCTGACTACAAATTCATGTGGTTTCATCTATAAAGTGGAAGTCTGTACCTGTGTGTGTGAGAGAGGCAAAGAAAGAGAGGAGAGAGAGACTGGCAGAGATGGGAGGGGGGAGAGGAGGAGGCATGGGGAGGCAGGGGGAGAGAGGGGGAGGCATGGAGAGAGGGGGGACGGGGGGAGACAGGGGAGAGATTTTTGTGTTACTGGTACAAGTGAAAGAAAAAAAATCATGTTCCTTATGTTCCAGATAATGCTACAGTACAGTGTGAATGACAGAGGTGATGTTCTCAGTCATTTCAGTCAACACATTCTTCTTTTCACAACCTAATCTCCTTCATCTGAAAGAGAAATATATTTTTAGCCACCTCTCTGGGACCAAGTCATTGATTTATGAATATAAGGTGAAGGACTTCATGAATTTTTTCCTGACCTCCATCTGTCATTTTCTCAGTCATATCTATTTTAAGAAATATAAAACAAATTGTCCTAATGGGGCACATTATCACCTTGATATATCACACAGGAAGAACTCCCTCTCCTTCTTATCACACCCGTACAGAAAATTAGTTTTACACTGCCCTAAGCTGATTTTCTGTCTATTCTTTATTATTTTATACTGATAATGATATACATTACTCAAATGCTGAATCATTCTGAATATTCTCACCAGAGATTGGAGTAAGTCCCTTCAAGTCTTTTGTAGATAAGGACAGAAACCAGAAGCAATTGTTCCTGCAACTGAGAATTCCTGGAATATTAACCCACCAAAGCTGACCAATGGATCACTGCAGTGACTGCCAACTTTTCCTTTACTACATATGAGTTCACATTTTGACAACACTAACAGTTATGTCTTTGATAAACATCACACCTGTTAAGCTTCAAGCTTCATCCAAAATAAGCTTAAAAAACACTTACATCAGGGGCGCCTGGGTGGCTCAGTTGTTAAGCGCTTGCCTTTGGCTCAGGTCATGATCCCAGGGTCTTGGGATCAAGCCCCACATCGGGCTCCCTGCTCAGTGGGGAGCCTGCTTCTCCCTCTTCCACTCCCCCTGCTTGTGTTCCCTCTCTCGCTGTATCTCTCTCTGTCAAATAAATAAATAAAGTCTTAAAAAAAAAAAACTTACATCACTAATCATTAGGAAAATGCAAATCAAAGCTATAATGAGATACCATCTCACACCCAGTAGGATGTCTATTAAAAAAAAATACAGAAAAACACAAGTGATGGTGAAAATGTGGAAAGAAATTAGAACCCTTGTATAATGTTGATGGGAATGCGAAATGGTGCAGTTGCTATAGAAAACATAACAGTTCCTCAAAAATTTAAAATATAATTACCATATGATATAGCAATTCCATTTCCATATATATACACTCCAAAAAATTGAACCTAGGATTTGTACACCCATGTTTATAGCAGCATTATTTGTAGTAGCTCCAACATGGAAACAGCCCAAGTTTTATTGACAGATGGATAAGCAAAATGTAGTGTATACATACGAGGGAATATTATTTAGCCTTAAAAAAGAAGAAAACTCTGACTTATGCTACAACATGGATGAACTTTAAGAACATTATGCTAAATGAAATAAGCCAGTCTCTCTTTCTCCCTCTCTCTTTCTCACACACCCACACCCACACCCACACCCCCCCCCCACAAACACACAGCAACTACAGTATGATTCCCATATTTTCTTGGTTAGATGCAGAGTGGGCATATGCCAATATATTCTAAAAGAATAAATCAGAAACTGACACACAAATAAGATCCACTTTGTGGCCAAGATGCAACATGTTTCATGCAGTCTGATGTTAAAATAGTACATTTTCCTTGTAAGGTATTGTGAGCCTTCCTGTGTGGTCCTAGAAGCCCTGATAATATACTTCAGAATGGGGGAATATCATTTTAGTTCACATGCAGAGACACAGAGTTCTCCTTAGGGGTTGGTATTGTCACTAGGGCAAAAATAAATGACAGTACATGAAACGGGCTTGATCTACATGAGGCTTACTAATAAGGAAGTTAGCAACCAGAGTGTCATTAATAAAATCATGATGTACAAATAATTACATTTCTTGCCTTTGATCACAGTTGAGCATTTTGTTTTATTCTGACTCTTACACTTGAAGAACATTGACAAAATGAAGTTTTGTTGGAGGCGGGTGATCTGGAGGACAAAATATCTAGAATCCAAATTTAGAAATGAGGAAGAGCTATATGTACAGTAACTGTCTAGCTTAAATACATAGGAAAAATGCTGTATAGTTCTACACATCTGAGGCACTATCATAAAAAAAAGAATAGCTTCATATTGTGTAGCTTTAGATAATAAAAGTAGGTCAAATGGGATAAAGTTGAAATATGTTAGAGTTTATATCTTTTTTAAAAAAGATTTATTTATTTATTTATTTGATGGGGGGAGGGGGAGAAGGAAAGGGAGAGAAAGTCTTAAGCAGGCTCTGTGCTCAGCTTAATCTCATGACCCTGAAATCATGACGTGAGCAGAAACCAAGAGTCAGACGCTTAACCAACTGCACCACCCAGGTGCCCCTGAGTTTATGTCATTTTTTAAAAAAATTTGTAACAATTAATGCTGTTCAATGACACAACTTAACCCTTCTGAAACACTAGTCTCCCTGTCACTGGAAGAATTCAAGTGTGACAGTCATCCATGAGGAACAGAATCAAAGGGAATCCTGCATTGATAGAAGTTGAGATGTGGGACCTCAAATATATTTCTAGCCCCAAGATTTTAAACTTCTAAGAAAATTGGACACCTTGGAAACTTACACTTATCCCTTTGAAAGTACTCATATCACTTTTAACATTAAAGAATAAAGAAGTTATTTAAAGCACAACTCAAAAGTTGTAATGATCACTAGATTGAGCCCACGCCATATTAGGACAGAACAAAACACAGTTTTAAAATAAATTTGTAGAAACACAGGACAGAAGAGTTATGTGAAAGTCATTTGGTGAGTGCTGACGCTAACACAAAAATAATAATGACCTGGTTAGCTGTGACACTAAAGGCATGGCGCATAAGTCAGACATCATTAAAATTAAAAAAAAAAAAAAAGTTTGAGCATCAAAAAACATCCAGAAAGTGAAAAGACAACTTTTAGAATGGGAGAAAGGTTGGCAAATCATATAGCTGATAAAGGTCTAGTATCCAGGATATATGAAGCACTCTGTCAACTCAACAGAGACAATAAAATTAAAAAATGGTCTGAGTACTAGAATTAACACTTCTCCAAAGACATGCAAAGGCTCAGCAAACATATGAAAAGATACTCAACATCACTAGTCATTATGAAAATGCAAATCAAAACCACAGTGAGATACCATTTTATACCCACTAGGATCACTGGAATCAGAAAAATGGAAAATAAGTATTGGCAATTAGAGGAAGTATAGAAAATGAAGCCCTTGTACATTGCTGGTGGAATGCAAAATGACTTGACTACGTGCTGAAAAACGTTTGTTGGTTCCTCAAAAAGTTGAAGATAGAATTACCATATGACCCCTACAATTCTACTCCTGGGTATATAACCAAAATAATTGAAAACTGCTCAAATATCCATACATGCATGTCCATAGCAGCACTATTCACAATAGTGAAGCCAAAAGATGAAAACAACCCCAAGGTTCACCAATGGAGGAATGGATAAAGAAATTGTGTTATACACACATAATAGAAAATTATTCAGCCATAAAAAGAAATGAAGTACTAATACATACAAAAGCATGGATGTACCTTCAACACATAAGATCGCATACTGTATGATTGTATTTGTATTAAATATTCATTATAGATAAAGCCATGGAGAAAGAACACAGATTATTGCCTGTCACAAGCTGGAGGAGGGGGATACAGGGACAAACTCCTTAATATGTAAGGGGTTTTACTTTGGAGTTGATGGAAATGTTTTGCAACTAGATAGGGGTAATGATTGCCTAACACTGTAACATTCAGTACAATATTGTACTAAATGCCACTCAGTTGTTCATTTTGTGTTTTGTGAATTTCACATCAATAAATTATTTTTTTAAATCATACATTCTGCAGGGGATGGTGGAGATGAGTTCAATCTTTAAATACCTCAAAGAGTCAAGTGTGGTGGTCCCTTCCATATCTTTATTTAATTCAACAATCTGGCTCCTTCAAAACTGGATGGATCCTGGAGGATGATTGTATTCTATGCCAGACTTAATCAAGCACTAAGCCCAGCTACAGCTGCAGCACTCAATGTGCTATTGTTGCTACAACAGATTAATAAGGTCTCGGGTACATGGGATGTAGCCATTGGTTTGGCAAATGGGTTCTTCTTTTCCATTCAAATTAGAAAACAAGATCAGAAATAGTTTGCATTCACATAGGACAGACAACAATATTTATTCAAGATTATGCCTCAGGACTATGTTAAGTGTCTCGTCCTGTGTAGGAATTCTAAAAGATCTGGGCCACCTGGACATCTCAAAGAATGTCACAATGTTCCACGACACCAACGACATCATGCGAAGTTGGCAAGGTGAGAAAGAAGTGGCTAGTCTTCTATAAGCCTCGGTAAGATATGTGCATCCCAGAGAAGAGAAAATAAACCCTGAAAAGACTCAGGGGCTGGATACTTCAGTGGCATGTGGGGGATTCTGGAGTCAAGAGAGTACCACGATATTCCTTGCAAAGTAAAACGCAAATTGCAGCAGCTTGCCTCTTCCTTCACAAAGAAGGAAACACAGTGCCTGATAGACCCGTTTTGGTCTATTGGCAACACATTCATACCGAAGAATAATTACCAAAACATGAAAGACTGTTGGGTTTCCTGGTGTAGGAAAGGACACTGCAGCAGGTCCAAACCATAGTGTGATCAGTGCTGCCACCTGGACCACACAATCCAGCAAACACTATGGTGTTGGAAGTGTCAGTGGTGGGAAAGGATACAGTATGGACCTTATGGCAAGCTCTAGTGCAGAATCACAATGTAGGCCCCTGGGATTCTGGGGCCACGTTATCTACAAGAGAATTATAAGTCCTTTAAGAAATAAATACCTTTTGACATCTCACTGATGGAGCACCTGAACATGGGACACAAAGTGACAATGCCTTTGGAATTTCCCATTATGAGGTCGGTTCTACCCAGCCCACCACCTCTGGTAGGCCTAGCAGCAGCTGTCTACAATATAATGGAAATACGCATCTGGGAATGAACCTGTGCAGAGCCAGAGGGTACAAGTTACATCCATGAACATGTAGTCCAGACCTTGTGTCACCTGTAGAGTTGTACCAGTGCCCCTCCATCAACTTGTACCAATGACCAGATGTGGTTACTATGCAACCAGCTGAAGGAAGAAGGAAGTAACTGGGCTTGGTTTATGAATAGTTCAGGTTGGTATGTGGGTACAAACTGAAAATGAGCCACGGCTGCAGATCCATAGTCAGGGGTCATCCTGAAAGGTGGTCAAGAGTGATAATTTCCAAAATGGGCTAAAATATGAGCAGTTAACCTAGTTGTCTTTTGTGTGGAAGGAGAAGTGACCCAAAGTGACAGTGAAAGGCCTTGGAGGAAAAGAACTGGAATATTGGAGGTACCTTCCAGGTAGAGGCATGTGGAGGTCATATGGAAGTGGGCACAGAATGTAATTATTTTGTTAACTCCCATAGGAGAACATAAAGCACAGGAGAGGCACTTGCCTGAACAACCAAGTAGACAATGTGACTGAGCCAGTTATCTTTAGCCATGCTTTGTCATCGGCCATCCACAACTGGTATAATGAGCACATGAGTGGAGTGGTCATGGTGACAGAGCCAGAGGCTCTAAATGGACCCAACCGCACAGAATCCCAATTACCAGGGCAGATCTATTGATACCTCTGAATTCCTAATTTATCTGTAACAGAGACCAACAATTGAATACCCAATATGGCACCATTTGAGGACACGAACTGGACACGAACTTTGGCAAGTCGATTACATTGAATTCCTTCTATCCTGAAAAGACCATCTGTTCAACTTCATGGGGATAACAGATAAGTTGTGAATATGGGCATTCCTCTCCTGCCCACACAGCAAGAGTCATAGCCAACACCACTATTTGAGGGCTAACAGAATGCCTGAGCCATAGGCATGAACTTCTCTATATATCTCATCAGATCAGGAGACTGATGTTAAGTGATGGATGTAAAAAGGTGCTGGAGTGGCCCATGACTATGAGATTCATTGGTTATATTATATACTATGCCATCAGGAGGCTTCTGGCCTTTTATGGAACACAAGAATGACCTCCTAAAGGTGAAACTGAAATGCCAGCTCTGAGTGAACGTCTGAAAGGAGTAAAGCATGACTCTTCACAGCACAACGCATTTATTAAATGTCTCTCTATATAGTGGTCTGTCCCCAAAAGGAAAGATACATGTGCTCAGAAACCAAGGGGTAGAGGTATAGGTGGCCCCACTTACCATTGTTCCCAATGATTTGTTGGGGGAACTTATGATTTCTGTTCCTATAACTCTAGGCTCTTCAGGGTTAGAGATCCCGGTCCCCAAAGGTGTACATTCTTGCTAAAGTACACAGCTAAGAATCCTACTGAACTATAAGTTATACCAGCTACCAGGGCACTTTGGACTCTGTGCCCAGGGAAAAACAGGCACCAAAGGAGTCACAATATTAGCAGGAGTAATTGGCCTTGATCATCAGGATTAGATAAGGCTCCTTTTACACAATGTGGGAGCAAGGAGAAATACCTGTGGAACTTGGACACCTCCTGGTATTCCCTTCTTACAATTAAGTGTATATGGCTATGTGCAGTAATCCGGAACTGACAAGAGAATGACTATCAAAATGTTGGACCTTCAGAAGCAAAGGGTTGGATCATACCACAAGGTGAGCCACCAAGACCTGATGAGTTGGGTAGCTGAGGGCGGAGGAGTTTTAGAACGGAGAGTGGAGCATCAGTTACAGTTTGGGATCATCTGCAGCAATGGGGCCTCTAGTTTATCCCATTAACCCTGTTCTTCTCATTTTCCCCTGAGGAAGAAGGACAGGGAACACGCAGAGGAGGCACTTCCCAAACCTGTAGGAAGAAGCAGATCCGAACCGTGCAGGGAGGAGTGTGGTGGCCGTAAGGATGTGCCTCCCCAACGTCTTACCACACAGAGCAGGGCTGAGCAGGGCCTCAGCTACTGAGCTCTGGAAATCGTTGCTGAGTTTTCCCCGAGACCATGCTCCCTTGAGATGCTTCCAGCCAATGCCTGGGCATGGCAGGGACACTACAAACTCTTACATATTGACATAGAAAATCATAAATAAATTGTGAAGCGCCTGGGTGGCATAGTCGGTTAAGGGTCTGACTCTTGGTTTGGGCGTAGGTCCTGATCTCAGAGTCATGAGGTCGAGCCCCCACATGGGGCTCTGTGCTCACCAAGGAGTCCGCTTAAGTTTCTCTCTCCCTCTCCCTCTGCCCCTCCCCCTGCTCACTCACTCTCTAAAATAAATAAATCTCTTAAAAAACAGAAAATTATAAACAAATCAATAGCACAATAGATTTGAGAGATCATCCAGCATTATTTAAAAAAGGAAAGCAAACAGTAAACATGAAAAAACTGTTCAGTTTATGAATAATTAGGGCACTTAGAGACACTAGTTTGCTATTTTACAATTATCAGATGGACAAACAATAATAATAATAATAATAATAATAATAAGGAGAAAGAGGAGGAGGAGAAATGGTAATAATCCGACAGTTGGCAATCTCAGATGTTGTTGAGGGTATGAGGAAACAGGAACTCATATATGTGCTGGTATAAATTGATCCAATATTTTGAAAGAGCAATATGGCAGAATCTAGTAAAAACAAAGATATCTAATTCCTAAAACCTAGTGCTTCAGCTGTGGTTCAGCTGAATATAATGAAAACAAATCTAGATGTCTGAAGCAGAAAGCAATTCGAAACAGGAGTGTAGGGCATACAAAATTCTCAGAAAAGCTTAGGCCCCCCATGCAGGGCCTTTGGGAATGACTCCACAGCAGCTCTCTCTCTGGCCCACCTGGGATGCTGCTATATCCCTGCCACAACAAGGCCCCTGGGGAACCGGATGGAACGTACCACCACATAGCTGTTACCCCACGGTCAGGAAGCCATCTCCACAATTGTCAGCTCCAAGCCCACAACACATCTGCTGGCTCACAGGGCAAAAAACGTTCCCTGTATGCTGGCTCTTGACAGTGGGACAGCATCTGCTGCAGGAAAGACAAATAACTAAATGGCCTCTTTCTGTGCCTGTTTGTCAGCAGAGCAGCCCACCTTCACCTTGCTGTTTCCCTTCCAAGTCTCCGTGGGAACCTCTGACTGGGAAAGCTACGGCAAATCTGCAACTGCAGACAGAAAGGAGCTTCTAACTTTCCAAGTTTTGCTATAGGTCAGGGAAACAAGAAGTTTTACATGCACATTGAGCCTGAATCTACTACATCTATCGCATTCAGCAATTTCACTTTTAAGCACACAACCTAGGATGCTGTTTATCCAGAGGGGAGGTATGGGTGTTTTGGATGGCTAATTCTTTATTATGCCAGATATTTATCGTAGAATGGGAAGCATCCCTGGCCCCCTAGAATCAATTGCCAGTAGTGTCCTCTAGACACCACCATGAGCAAGCTACACATGCGCATCTCCCAACACATCCCAGGAGGAGTATACCCCCCCACGCACACGTGAACTGTTTCCCTGAAGTATTTTAGCATATTTGCATAAAGATATTCATAGCAGCATTGTCATTTACAGTGAAAAATTCAAGTCTAAATGACCATCACAGTGAGATAAAATGGAGAGACATACTCAGCTGTGTAACTTCCAGCAATTCAAATGGATGGTCATCTACATACATATGATCACGAATTCTCAAACAGATAATCTTTTACGGGAAAAATTAAGTTGTAAAGGGCTGCTACTATTGATTCCAACATGTAACAGTAATCTAAAATTTCCAGGACACTTTTTGGCAAAACTCGCCTCTTGAGCAGTGTGAATACAGGCTTGTGGGACTTTAGAAAGGGAGGGCTTCTACTATTTTGTTTATTCTTTGGCATGTCTGTTGACATCAAATGTCTAGAGTTTAGAAGGTAGCATGGGCCTTGATGACATCGGTATACTCAGAATATAATAACATTCATACACCACACTGTAGTAATTTGACGAGACTGTTTGAAGCCGGAGGTGACAAGCCCAGGGGCTGTGGCTGCCTCAAGGCTTGTCCCGGCCTCCACAGGGGCTGAAAGGATCAGTATGGCTAGCAACTTTAACGCATCTGATACCCCACCTTTGGGAAGATCTGTATTAATATGGATCAAAACAATGTTCGCGTTGCCCAATCTGACTTTTCCTTAAAGGAGTTATGTTTTGGGACTCATATCACCATACAAACAAATTAAATAAAATGAGGCAGCCAACAAAAGGAAACGCCAGGCTAAATCAATTTTTGTATTCCCAACTACTCCCTGAGAGCTAAGCAGAGCGCGTGGTACATCTGAATGTTTCCTGACTTTATGGAGTTCCATTTTCATTGCCACGGGTCCTGTGCTGATTGCCATTCAAATCCCTAGAGTCCAGCCATAGTGTTCATGATGGGATGATTAAACAGCACAGATCATGAAAAGTTTCTGATCATGGAGTATTCACATACAAGGATTTTGTCCCCAGAAGGATGTCCAGGGTCCTCTGGTGAGCAAACACAAACCACTAGCCTGTCCCTAAATCCATGAAAATCCACCCCCCCAAACCCCAAAACAGCCCCAGTCCTAGCAGCTAGCAGTCACTTAACAAAATTGATTTGTTAGAGAGCAACATACAAACTGTTTTACTTGCGCTGTGTTCAAAAAAAAAAAACAACTTTTTTTTTTTTTTTTTTTTGCCAAGCCTATTTCAGAACAACAAAGTTTGTGTGTGTTTTAAGAAGGGAAAAGATGACACAGAAGATGAAGGGGGGGAGGAGGGGGAGGAGAGAGAAGAGGGGGAGTAGGGAAAAGAGGGGGAGTAGGGAAAAGAGGGGGAGGAGGGCCATGGGAGAAGGAGGGGGAGGAGGAGCCTCGCAGCAGCAACCCCTACACCACCACCACCAATTTCTTCTACTGTTCTGCAAGGAAATAAGAAAATACCCGCTTAATGCCTTTTGCCCTTTGAACTAATCACAAGGTCCTGGAACGCTCTTCCTTAGTAAAACCAAAGGCAAGTCTCCTCCCCCTCCTTGGAGGGAGCAGTGCCTCCTTCCCTCTCCAGGATGTTTTGGGATTGGTTTGCTCCACACCGCACCCTCTGCCTCACCTGCTCCCTCTGATCTGGTTGGAACCTCAAAGCTCAGGGAAGAGATGGCGGGTGAAGCAGTGCAAACGTCGGAACTCAGGTGCACTACCGCTTCCATCACGGCTTGAGCCCTCCTTTCTTCCCCAACCTCTGTATTAGTGCCTCCTGCTCATGAATCGAATGTGTTCTGCTTCTGAACCACATCATGCACCTGCCGGAAGCACTGCTTAGATTTTCTCTCTGGGGTATAGTTTGTGTGAAGCCCACTGAGTTGAAAGTCCTTCAGCATTTGCTCCTACCGACACCCGGGAGGCAGAGCCTCGCAGACCGTTTTGTATTCCAGCCGCTAAACGTTAGCGAGTCGGATGGAGACAGAAAGTTCAAGGTCTGGCCACATTAAGCTTTGGTATCACAGTGCTGCACACTTCGACTATCATTTGTGAGGCAGAACGCTGGCTTTAGAAACATTTTACATTGAAGACGTAAGAACAGCCAAACCCTCTAAGTCTTCAATTTTATTCATTCACCAGACCAAAATCATAAACCCTGTCACAAAAATCACTTGTTCTGAGGCACTGTCCAAATGAAAGGACAGGGTTTTCTTATGTTTACAAGGAGCCTGAACACAGATTCATCCAGCTGCTAGAATACAAAAGTGAGAGAAAGGGCCCAGGATAGCATGTCCAGTTCACTGTTTCGTGAAGCAGCTCCGGGGAATAATACCAGTGAGAATTTGGCTTTGATATGGTAAAACGTTTATCCTAGAATCCAAAATACAGAAACAAACAAGATATTTCTCCAAGCCTCATAAAAAGGTAATTGAGGGAGGCAGAACCCTGCCTGCTGGGGAAAAAACAAAAACAAACAAACAAAAAACAAGAAAACAAGGCTTTACAGTGTCATGGAGTGGAGAAGCTGGAGAAACCTGGGGATTCTCTTGCCCTCTCTGGGCTTAAGGTTTCTGTCAGCAACATGCGGCTAATGCCATCTGATTTTCAGACTCGTTTCAAAATTTGTGAAATATCTACTCCATGTGCCTAATCAGGACCTTAAACACCGTAAATTTCTCAATGATATGATGGCATATGAAAATCAAGGTCCTGATTTCTCCTATGCTGCGGTGTTTGGTGTCCTGAATGCATTAGCAGATTTCAAAGCCTTCCAGAAAGCCACATCTTTGAAAATCTTGGTAGATGAAATGGGCTCTTGCTTCATTCATTCATTTACTTAATACAAACTTAATTGCTCACCACGCTCTCAGCACCTAGCCTAGAACAATTTAGTGGATGATCAAGGCTCCCAGTCCATATGTGCATGCGAGGATTGGGGAAATGTACGGTGAGATTTCTGGAAAACTCAAAAACCCAACCTAAAGGTTCTCTTTTAAGAAAAGTTAACGAGTATAGGTGGTAGAAATTTATTTTGATTGTTTTTAAACCAAAATCTTATTTTTTTAGATAATGCAGTACTTGGGGAGTCTGTGAAAATAATTAAAATTTGTTGAAAAATTCTATGAGTGTAATGGAAAATTAAATAGATTTTTTTTATGATTGTATGAAAATAAGACCTTACCCCTGGTGGACGGAGCCCTGAAGTACAGTGTGTTTCTAGGCAATTAAACAGGGACTGAAAAGGAAAATTTGGAAGCTCATTATTTTTTTATTAGTAAAACCAGAGATATTTTATGGTGTACTGGGGAGACTGCCTCTGCCTTAGGGCAAGCTTAAAGCTGCCCAGAAAGCTTTAAAGTTCACCCCAAACTCCTTGTAGTCAGAGGGACTATTCCAGCCTTATTCTCAAATATTTCAAGACCTCAGCTCTTCTTACTTGCTTTTCTCAATCTCCCGTTAGTAAAAGGCCATTTTCTCTGAGACTCTCTTGAACCATGCATTTTAAACTGCTGAATCTGTTCTGAAATTACATCTCAGAAATCCATGCTTTCTATTCAGTGACTCTTCCCAGGGGTCCCTACTCCCAGATCAGCTGAAGTTGCTACAATTATTGGTCAGTTTCAGGAAAGGCTGGGTTCAGAGCCACCCATCTGCCAATGCATGTTTGTGTGGAACCTTCATTAATTGCCCAGGGGAGGGAGCACCACTGAACCCTTTAGAGTTGTAAATTTCATGCTTACAAGGATCTCTTCCTTTTCCTTAATTTTACATGCCAGCTCACCCAGCCTCCTCTTTCTTACTGCCAACACTGACATCTGAGCTTTGACTCTATTCAGAGCCGAAGCAGAATGGCATGAAATAAATTCAATTCTTGTCTCTGTTTTCTTACCACATTAAGTCTGTCACCCCCTTTTAGTGTGTGTCCAATCAGTATACCTTAGGTCTCCATTGATAATTGTCATGGCATTGTATCCTCTAGTCCTTTATCCTTGGGTTGTTGAAGGAATGGAAAGTTTCTCTCCCCTGAGATCTAGGGCAGCATTGTAATGATGGACAATGAAATTTGTGAGGACAGCTCAGAGTCGAACAATTCATGTGAGATAAAAATAGAGAACTGCATAGTGCTTCATTATCTGACAGAGTGGAGAAATTATTAATAAAGTTTACTTGTATGAATTATTCACAGCTTTAATGAAACATTAGAAACGTAGATAGACATAATATTGTGGATTATACACTGGCCTTGAAGCCAGTTGAGTCAGCTTCGTAGTAAATGTAAGCCCACGGGCTAGCTGAATAACCTCTACATGAACCTTCTTTTCTTCATTTGTAAAATGGGGATAATAATTCCTATTAAACCCTGTTTCAGTGTTGCTGTGGAATCAAATGAAAACACATTAAAAAGTGAACTGCAATGTAAAAAGAATAACCAAATGGCAATTCAATACAATTAGATCCTGAAATTTGTCATGTTAAAAGGAGACCATGTTTTACCAGAAAAAGCAGTTTTCCTTTAGGAAAATTAATTGCTCTTTAATCAGATATAAACTTGCATGTTGTGGATGAACAATAAAGATGCATCAAGTTGAAATCCACATCCATGGAAAATAAATTCGGAAACTCATTTAATAGTTGTGTGACCATGAGAGAGTTGTTTAGCTACACAGTCTCTTGTATTATTTTATCCATAAAATTAAGATAATATAAAGTGTACATTTTATAATATTGTTGTAAGAAATTAAGTGAACACAGGCTTGATATAGTGCGCAGCACAACAGTGCTCACATAATGGTTTTATATATATGCCAATTTGGCCACAGGGAAAAGACCACATAACTGAATATGTATATAACAATATAAGAAGTAACATAAAATATTACACTGAAAGAAAAACATATTAATCTTTGAAACATGGTTACTTTGCTTTTTGGTTTAAGACATGGTTAAGAGTAAAGGTCCAGAACTGCTGAGATTGATTCTATTTTGTTCATATTTCTGGCCAGTGCACTCACCTGATCATTATTGCCTAAATACAATTACTGTTTTGTTTCCTTGCTTAAGGCACTGAGAATATGAAATTTAATGGAGACTTTTTCTCATTTCGGGTAATTAAGGAAGGTTCTGACAAGACTGTAGGACCTGAACTAGGCATTTGATATTTAACTATTTTGTAGTCCTTACTATCTACTTTTTAATTTAGATATGATTTATATACTATAGTGGGTTGAATTGTGCCCCCCTAAATTCATGTCCACTCACCTCAGAGTGTGATCTTATTTGGAAATAGGGCAGATTTAAATGAGTATCTCAGAATAAAATAATACTGAGGGTGGGCCCTAAATCCAGTAACTGATGCCTTTATAATGGGAAGGAAGGAGAGAGTGGACACACACAGACACACAGGGAAGGAGGCAACAGAGACTGAAACCATGCTGCCACAAACTATAAGAAACAGCCATGCCCTCCAGAAGCTGGAAAAGGCTAAGAAAAATTCTCCCCTAGAGACTTCAGAGAAAGTATGGCCCTGCCAGCACTTTGATTTTGGACTTCCAGCCACCAGAGCTGTGGGAAAATACATTTCTGCCGTTTCAAGTTGTGGTAATTCATTACGACATACCTAGGAAACAAATACACGTACACCATAAATTTACCCTTTTATTTATTTATTTTTTAAGATTTATTTATTTATTTTGAGAGAGTGAGAATGAGAGAGAGAGAGAGAGAGTACATGAGAGCAGGGAGGGTCAGAGGGAGAAGCAGGCCCCTCGCCAAACAGGGAGCCCGATGCGGGACTCGATCCCGGGACTCCAGGATCATGACCTGAGCGGAAGGCAGCCTCCTAACCAACTGAGCCACCCAGGCACCCTTTTAAAGCATACAATTCAGAGGGTTTTGGTATATTCACAAGTTTGTGCATACATTCCAAATTATTTTCATGACCCTAAAAGAAACACTGTATCCATTAGCAGTCACTCCCATTCTCCCTTTCCCCCAACCCCTGGCAACCACTAAGCTAGTTCTTATTTCTATGGATTTGCCTAGTCTGAACTAGGCATGCAAATGGAATCATGTCTGCATGGATATGCCATATTTTGTTTATCCATTCATCAGCTGATGAATATTTGGATTGTTTTCATATTTGGACTATTATGAACAATGCTGCTTAAGAATATCTCTGTACAAATTTTGTGTGGACATAGGTTTTCAATTCTTTTGAGTATATACATTGTAGTAGGCTTGCTGGGTCATACATTAACTCCATGTTTAAAATTTTTAAAGAACTGCCAAACTTTCCAAAGCGGCTGGGCCATTTTATGTTGCCACCAACATTACATAAGCTGTCCAATTTCACTAGATCCTCACCAACACTTACTGTTATTCATCTAGTGATTACAGCCATCTTATGGATATGAAGTAGTGACTTACTGTGGTTTTGATTTGAGTTTCCCTAATGATTAGTGATGTTCTTTCCCTGTGCTTGCTTATTGGTTGTCTGTCTCCTTTGAAGAAAAATCTACTCAAATCTTTTGCTCATTTTTTTTTTTAATTGGATCATTTGTCTTTTATTGTTGAGCTTAAGAGTTCTTCTAATGTTCTAAATACGGGACCTTAAATCAGACATATGATTTGCAAATATTATCTTATTTTGTGGTTTGTCTTTCCCCTTCCTTGATAATGTCTTTTGACATTAAAAGAGTTTTAATGTTGATGAAATCCAATTTCCGTAACTTTTTTCTTTGGTGACTTATATTTTTGGTGTCATATCTGAGAAACTAAACCTAATCCAAGGTCACAGGCTTATGTTTACTTTTAAGACATCTATAGTTGTTTCTCTTACATTTAGATTTGACCCATTTTGAGTTAATCTTTGAATATAATATGACACCTGGATTAAATATGGATTAAAGTTGCCCATAACCTTTGTTGAAAAAAACTATTCTTTCTCCAATGAAGTGTCTTGTACCCTGTTGAGAATCAATTGATCATAGACATATAGGTTTATTTTTGGACTCTCAATTCTATTTGATTGACTTATTCACCATCTGCAGGGAAGCAAATTGATTTTTAAATTGCAAATCTGACCACTCTACCCAAACATTTTAAATAATCCAGTAACTTCTAATTTCCAAAATAAGCCAGTAACTTCTAATTTTCCTTAGGATAAGTCCTGCATGTTGTAGCCTCTCTCTTGCTCTCCAACCTTGCCTTGAAAAATTTTCTTCCTTCCAAATGACATTGCCCTTTGATTAATCCTATAATGTACTTGTCTGGTCCTGTATCAGGCTTTCCCATCTGCTATTTCATCTTTCTGGATGTTCACGTGACCACACTCTATTATCAGAGGCCCTTCTCTTCTCCTAATTTTGTTAAGTTTAAGTATCACTTCCCTAAAGGAGAATATTTGATTACTCATATTTATTTTCTCTTAGAACCTTATAATTTTCCATCATATATTACATCTATAACTTATTGGTTGTCAGTCTGCTTTAGATCTTCCTCATCTACCATGGAAAGAAATCCACTGTGTTTTGTTCACCACTGTAAACCCAGTTTGCAGTGACATGCTTGGTATATGGTAGAAATGGAACAAACACTAGTTAAATAAATAAATGACTAGATTTAGGGCTTACTCCCAGACCTAGACAAAACTGCCTTTTCACAGAATGTTCCTATTAGTGGGATTAGATACCCAAACATATTGATAAAATTTTTTGAACGTGAAGCACACTAAAATAATATCAACTATGAAGTATGATTTCCTATTTTTATCTGATATTTTATGAGTTACAACTACTCCAAACTAAAAATAACTTTGAGAGACTTGGATTTTGTATCTAAATGAGATTTCTTTTTCCTCCAAAGAGCCATCATTTTTGTATATTGTGCTTCCAGTGATGATGTAGTTGTGTAATTAGAAATTCCTACTTTTGTTAATACCAAAGAAAATCTGTAGGACAAAAAAGAAAAGTCTCATTATTTTCATATTGGATTTCAGTTCAAAAAGAGAAAGCCTTCCAGCTTATGCAGAAGATGGGCACCCACCATGATTGCCTTTTTTTTCCTTTGTAATCTCCTTCTAGCATAATTCTTTGTTCACAGATATCCAAAGATATCTAGAAATTATTAAGCATCTGAGAAGAAAAAAAAATTGAACTAGAATGCCAACAAGAGTAAACAAGGACCCTTGTCTGAGGAAAATAGACAAGCCAGTAAACAGACACAAGCTTTAAAAAATGTACTCATAAAACAGTACCAGACTGTTTTAAATGGACTAATCTGAGACTAAAAATGTATAAATCCATATACATCATATATATAAGATAATTATATAATGTGTTATGTGCTAATTATAAAATATATACTTGGTAAGTTGCTTAAATTTTCAAAGAGTAGATCTTCTGAATTATAAGATGGACATGAATAAAAAAGCAAGATAGTTATCTGCAAATATAGTTGAAATAAGTGTCCAAAATATAGAGAACAAAGAACAAAGCAATGGAATAAATATGTAAAGTAAGTGAGAAATTAGTTATAAGTTTTCAACTTATTCCTAATAAAAGTTCCAGAATGAAAAAGCAGAAAGAATAGAAGGGGGGAAATAATCAACGAAACAATAGATATAGGGGAAAACATTTTAGATATTAAATGCCTATGTTTTCTGAAATAGAATTAATGGCGGAGGTTGGAGAGGCACCCAGAAAACAGACTATAGAGAATACAGAGGTATAACTATGGAGAATAAACTGAGGGATGCTGGAGGGGAGATGGGTGGGGATGGGCTAAATGCGTGATGGGATTAAGGAGGGCACTTGTGATGAGTACTGAGTGTTGTATATAAGTGATGAATCACTAAATTCTACACCTGAAACTAATATTACACTGTATGTTATTGGAATTTAAATAAGAACTTGAAAAAGAAAAAAATGGCAAAAAATACCATTAAACCTGGACATTCATGATTTTTCACAACTCTAAGGAAAAAGAGAACAGTATAAAGTGTCTCAAAAGTAAAACAAGTTACTTATTCCAGACTATCAGACTTCATATCAGTAATACTGGATCTATAGAAAAATTAGATCTTCAAAATTTTGATGAAAAATATTTTCCATAGATGTGTAGATACAGTCAAATCATTAATAGCCATGAAGTACTGGGAACAAATGCAAAAGAAATCTGTTTACATGATTAAAAGATTGATAACTGAACCTGATCCAGAAATGAGAGCTCATCAGTTATGGACACCAGATAGATTCTTCTTTAAGCAATAACTTTTAATGACATTAGATTACATTTTCTTCTCTAAAGATACACTCATTCTATTTAATTGTGCTTGAAGTTTTATATTGAGATCATGTTCTAAAAACAAACTGCAGACACAATAAAAAATCCAATTATAGATACAAGAGATGTTATGATGTTATGACCTTTGATGGAAAATAACAAAATGACCACCAAAATGAAAAAGGATTAATGGGAATGTTAGTAAAGGACAGTAAGTGCCCTAATTCTACATCTTTCATTAAGCAAAGAGCAACAGATTCTTTCCAAAATTGATACATCAGGAAAAACTAATTTAAACTTATCATTTTAATTAATGACATCAGTCAAAAGAGAAATGAAATACTTTCTCACTCATTCAATGTATGTTCTAACAATTAGGCAGTAAAGTTGGGGAGGGTAGGTGTTTAATGATATAAATATAATGCATCTCCAATTTTCATGGTCATTTCAAAAATTCTACGTATTGATGACATGTCACAGAACAGATCTAGGAGTTCATTGTTTAAAGAAAAAAGATCACCACATCAAAAGAAAAACAAAAAGCCATTAATACCATTTGTCTCTCAGGAGTGAAACTAAGTTTTCTGAGTGGGGGAAGGAAACTTTTAATTTGTATTTTTTGTTTTTCTTTGATGAGTGGACTATTTTTTACCCACAGGCATATATTAATTCTATAATTAATAAACTACCAGGTTAATTAAATACATTGAAAATTTGTGTACCCTGACCTCATCTTTTCATTTATTTGCCACAGCGAGACCTAAATGAGTCAGGGCTGGTTCTAATAAACAAACTCTGAAAGATAAAGATGCAACAGTAGACAATATTAAAACCGTAATACCAGGACCTTTCCTGGTAGTGGCCTCTTCCTGTCCTGAGGGCAATGTAGGGTTACTTTATGAAATCTTGAACTATACTAATATCCCAGGGCTAGTGGTACCTAAACGGAGTCCACACTTTTCAACTGACTCTAAAGAGAACTGAATGGAGAATGTTGGTTTCCATATTGCAATGTCTTCTTCCATTTCCAGTTTTCTCACAATTATGCCTTCCAATATCCTCAAGAAAACTCAAGAAACCATGGATTCATAGAGATTTTTCATGGTTATCTTCCCCAAAGTCTCCGCCTCTTCTTTCACATTCCATAAAAATCACTGCATTTTGTACTCCTATTTGCTACATTACTTTCTGTGGCAAATGGGAAGCTCTGATAAGGAAACCAGTCAGAACACAAGGGCAATCTCTGCCAAGGCTGAGAAGCTTCTGAGAAGCTTCCCGTAGGGAAGAAATGCTCCACCTCTAGAGCCCATATACAGAGAAGAACAGAGCATAGTACAAAGTAAATGAAGACATATTTCTACTCCTCTGGGTTCCAAAATTTTCTACTTGAATAATATACTTTAGTAGGATTGATATTATGTCACTGGAGCATTTGTGCATTGCTACAAACCCTTTAATACTCACAAAAAGTATTCATGTGTTTCTTTAGAATATAGGTCTTTTATCCTCAGCACCTAAAAACAATGTGTGCTGGGTCCGTTTTACTCCAAAGAGAGTTCTCAGACTAAATCTGTTACAAGGCACCAGCTTCCCTAAGGACTAAGGACTACTTTCTAGGGCACATCACGCATTAGATGGGTAAGCATTGGATTGTTAACTATCAGATACACTGATGGCCACACAGAGGGATTTCTGTGTCATTTGAAGGATTAACCCATTTTGTTAATGTTAAATGAACAGCCAGAACTAAAAATGCATTTCATTATGTATGTCACCAAATCAGTTTTTCATTCTGTTTGTTAAGAACATCTGCATTCTGGCACCAGAGATGGAGAGGTTACAACCCTTGGGTATATCTTGCTTAATTGAAAATTTGTTATTACAGATGAATATGTCACATTTCAGATTTTAAGATGTGACACCTATAAAAATGAAGGTTTTATAGACTTCTGGAATGGATGCAGTAGTCAAGTACGTAACGTCAGGACCAAGTTTACTCAACTTTGCCTGCTTATGCTGAGTGAGTGGTTTAAAACCCAATGTTGGGATATTACTAGGTTTAGTAGATGGCGTTGTGAGTCTAATTTTGCTCTAAGTCAAGACCACCCCAAGTTCTGTCCCACCTTTCCTTCCTCAATTTTTCCATCAGGTGCCCAGGACTTAAAATAGCCTAGAGCCCTTCCTATTAGGAAATCAAGCTACCTAGCTAATACATCCTAACAGCATGTTAATTCTATTCATTGTAGAACCCCAAATACCATAAAGATCAGATTCCAAATCTTTCGAAACTGAGAAGCTGAGACATAGGACATAAAGACATGTGGTAAGGGCTGTACAGAACACAAAACATCAGCCCAGAGATCTAAGTTTACAAGATCAGCCCAGGCCAAAAGGGAGACCATGGGCTGAGGGAAATACACCTATACCTTAGTGATCCACAGCATGTACTAGGCCCTTCTGTCTCCCACTCCTACTTTGGATGGCCTCCACCTCCAAATTCAGCCTGCAATCTAGTGACATTGGGGTTAAGAATATCACACTGGGATTTAAAATACCCTGGTCTCAAGGCACGTTCCATAATTACCATAAACATCTCCTTCTAAAACCACCAGGGCCTGGGCTCATGCATTGTTTCCTTGCTCCTTGCCCTGATATTGTGTGATCCTTTTTCCAGTATCTTTCATTCCTTTTTTATTATTTTTTATTTATTTTTATTTAGAGAATACTTTATCAGTTTCTGTAATCAAACCCATGTAGATAAGACCTTACATATTTCATACAGTGCGTTACCCCGTACCAATGGAAAAAATTATGTTTAACATTTCTAGACCAATATGGCTGTTAATTTCTGTGCAATGCCAACCCAACACAGTACAACTGGGATACTTTTTCCAAAGTTGACAGCACAGCTAAAGTTTCCAAAAATTCAAATTGTTTATATATATATGTATATGTATGTATATACATATATATATTTATTTATATAAAAAGACCAATAGCAGTATGTTATGCATCAATAGCAGCAACAGCTTTTCCAGGTTCTGCAGTCATCTGAACAAAATTATAGAGACATCCAGCACACTCCGTTAATAAAAAAGGGGGGAAAAAAAGGTAAAAAAACCACAACAGTAACAGAACTTTGCTGTTTTCTGGGGTTTTGTTTTTTTACCTTATTTTTTTTTTAAAGATTTTATTTACTTATTTGACGGAGACACAGCGAGAGAGGGAACACAAGCAGGGGGAGTGGGAGAGGGAGAAGCAGGCTTCCCGCGGAGCAGGGAGCCCAATGCGGGGCTCGATCCCAGGACCCTGGGATCATGACCTGCGCCGAAGGCAGACGCCAGCTAGGCACCCCTTCCAGTGTCTTTTAAATGCTATGCTGTAATCAAGCTCCTTCCCTGGTTTTACTTGAGAATACTATTCTAGAAGAGAATATAAATGGTGAAGGCAACTGCTTTGGGAACAATGCCAAACCTCGTAAGCCTAAGAATACAGTGAATACCTTTCATTCTAAGAAGCTTCAGCTTATTACTCAATATCAACAGCACCCTACTTTTCATACTGCTACCAAAACAGAATCTACACCACGGCAGTGTAAATTCATACTGCTACCAAAACAGAATTTACACTACATCAGGTCATCTATGAGATACAGATAAACTCCATTCCTTACTGCCTCACAACTAACTGGGCTGATCCCAAATAAACCCAAATTATTTAATCTTAGTACACGCTTCTTAAGTTGTCAGAATTGGATCTGCAGACATTCCTGAAACGCCATATGAAAGGAAACCACAACAAAATGCAATAATCGTGCATGTTTAAGACACTTAGTTTCCTTCTATTTTCTCTAAAATGACCCACACTGAGAAAATTGCTTAACATGCACAAGGTAAGCCCCATTTTATAAGCCACTAATGGAGAAGCTGTAGCAACTAATTAGCTCCAACCAGTACAAGTCAAACTGTTATTAACAAAATCTGAAAGTTAAATAGAGGTTCATTACTCCCCGAGTCATTGGCTCCCCCTCCCTGGGGAGTGTTTAACTTGCAGCAATGGTTTTGGCTTTGCTTGATTAAATCTCATTATGACAAAGAAAAAAGCACTTGTGCCCAAGTCTGAAGGAACCCAGAGGTATGCCAAGCCATTCATTAGGCTGTGCAGAAAAGGATCAGAAATCGGCATGGCAGACACTTCTCTTCCAATTCAATCTGGAGCATAGCGAGAAATACCATTTGAAGGCTTTTGTTTTTCCTGATGGGCTCCTTTTAGATGTCACTGAAAAAATGGTTTATCTGCATCTTTCAAAGAAAACACTGCTCAATAGCTTTATATTACCTTCTACTCTTCTAAGGATCATGCAAGGGAACATGAGGACATTGCATGTCCAACATGCAATATGGGACAGTGGCGGGATGTAAAGAAAGAACATTGTGTGTATAGTCAGTTTTCCAAAGAAAACAAAGGCCGAGGCAGGCATATAGCTTAATAATCAAAGACAAGACTGGCAAGCAGAAATAGCCTTGTAAGGTTAACCCATCACCTGCCATTGGCCCCTGTCCTGCTTATAAAACTAACTCTATTTGTCATAGCCGGTGGTAAAAGATAGGTTACTAATAGAAAGAACCTCTGTAGAGGTGCATAGTCACTTCATCCTCTCTCTGCCTTCAACTGGGAGGAATGTGTTGATACAGATAATAAAATCTTGTATACATATGAAGTTTATTTGATTTCTGCCAACTGGATGAAATAGGATTTATAATCTGTGGTTTATTACATTTTGTTGGATCATTTTTGATTTAAATATTCAACTCTTTAAATTAAGGGTAATGTATCTTTTGCCAGAAAAAAGAACTCACAGTTTCTAGAGTTGGTGTCAAGAGAATAGCATTTTAATTTTGGCTCTTTCTTCCAATACTTTGGTTAAGTCACTTATGACTGGCATGAGCACCACCATCTGCAATCCAAACTATGCATCTCTCTATGGAGTAAAAGGTAAGCAGGTGTCTTTGTTGGAGGACTCTTCAGAATTTTAAATTATATGTTAAAATAAGATTTAAAATATAATCCTCATAGAGATTATTCAAAAAGGGAATAGACTATATAGCATTCACAATTTTTTCTTTAAACCACAAAGCTTTTTTACATAGTATACAGAAATTCCATAGGACGGTTTGGGAAATATTTGGCTAACTCAGGGTTTCTCAATCTTGACGCTATTGACATTTGCAATCAGGTAATTCCTTCTTGTGGGCAATATTCTGCACATTGTAGAATATATAGTAGCAACTCTGGCCTCTACCCCCTAAATGTCAGCTAGCACACCTCCTCCCCCAATCATGACACTAAAAAATATCTCCAGACATTTCCAAATATCTGCTACGTGCAAAATTGCCACTAGCAGAAAACCACTAGACAAATCAAACTTCAGGTACCATTCTAGCTGACATGTTCTCTAGTTATCTGTTCAGAAAATATGCCCTACAGATCACTGAGAGGCAAAATGGTGTAATCATTAATGAGACAGGATCTAAAGGTAAACCTTTGGGGTTCTAATCCATGGTCTAATACATGTGCTAAATACTACAGAACCTGACATCTGAGAACTTTGGTTTCTGCATCTGCAAAATGGCAATAATAATAGCACTTACCTTATGTAGTGGTTATGAGGCTTAAATGACATTATGCTCGAGAATCATTTAGTACAATGCCTGTACACAGTAAAGGACTTAACAAATAGCTCTAATTTTCTCTCTAGAATTCATTCTCTATTAACGTTAATTCATTCAGTTGTTATTTCTAAAAGTCACTTGTATTTTTAGAAGCAGATTACATCTCAAATAACTTCCTTTTCCTATTAATTTTCCCTTTTATTTTCTTAAAGTACTCTCATCCATCCACTCATCAAACAACTTTGTTTTTGAATCTTCTGTATTCCTCTTTGATGCTAGGCCCTTAATGATGGGGTTCTGATTCACCTGGAGCCGTGGAATATAACTTGGTCTCAAGTTTGTTCCAGATGTTTTACTGTAGCTCTTTCAAAAGAAATTCCTAAACAACACAGGTTCAGTGCAGGAAAACAAAACCATTCTAGGTTTTTCAAGCAAAATTGGGTTTAATGTAGAAATCATTGAAAAGGCTAGAGAGCTGAAGTCAAGGGGCTCCTACTAAATCTACTTTTCAAGGTGACACCTTCATGACACAGACCCAACGGCAGGAAGTATCTGCTTTTATACTGCTGCTGTTGTCACCACCACGATGGTCTCAAACCCATGAAGCTGATGACAAATGAATCCCCTCCAGACACTAATGAGTAGTAGAGTTTACTTGTCAGCCAACATAGACACATGGAGATGGGTCTGTTGTCCTAATTTTATGTGAGTACATTTAGTTGGTAGAAACTAATTAATACCCAGAACCCTAGCTGCAAAAGAGTCTGGAAAATTTATTTTTACCTTTCCAAATCTTCCAAATAGAAGGAATGTGAAATAGAGGTCGAGAGGGCCAATCCAAACATTCAGCTACTCCACAGTCATACACAGCCTTATAGATACATATTCATCACCTTCAACGGTGAGAATAGCAAGATCCACTTGCTTCTCTTTCATGTAGTGCAACCATTTCTTGCACACATGAAACCTACTCATTCCCTCCCTGAAAGAGAAAACCCGTGGCTCCTTCAGTGTCCATTTCTATTCCTCCACATTGTTCATTTTTTTAAAGATTTTATTTATTCATTTGAGACACAGAGATACAGAGAGAGAGAGAGAGAGCATGAGCAGGGAGAGAGGCAGAAGCAGGCTCCCAGCTGAGCAGGGAGCCCGATGCGGGACTCAATCCCAGGACCCTGGGATCATGACCTGAGCTGAAGGCAGACGCTTAACCGTCTGAGCCACCCAGGTGCCCTACACATTGTTCATTCTTGATCCTGTCAAAATCCCACCCTGAGATACTATAACCTAAAGATTAGACTATGAAGTTTAAAGCCAGTAACATACCTTATGTAAAAGAAGTGAGAGAACAAAAATTGTTTAATATATTAAAAATATGTATATAACAAAGGAGAAAAGACACATGCATTGCTGGTTCTTGTTTCCGCAACTGATCATATGGCCACAGTTGGTATTTCTAATTTCCATCTTTCACACTACGTTCCCAGATTCCTTTACCCTCAACCAGCACATCCGTTGCTGAGGATCTTATACTTCTTGAACAACTCAAACTTCCATTCCTGAAGAGTGAGTCCTTGTATGGAGTTTCTGAAGTGTCCTAGGAACCACTCCCCCGCCCCCAGGCTTTCTTGTCCAGATATACTTCATGGTCAGTTTGCATACAGCCAACGAAATGTTCCCCCAGCTATCACTGCAACAAATGTATTTCCTCTTAATAATCAGATCCATTCAGTCCAGTTAATTCAGTAACTGCTTTCGTATTTACTAGTCTACATGAACTGGTTCAATGAGATACCACAGGTGTGATCTTTTCTCTGTATTGGTATAAAATTCGCCCACTGTAGTCTTTGGAGTTCTTGATGACTAACCTTGACAAGCACTTGCTTCCCCTGGTGCAGCTGTTAGTTTCCCAGCGTTGGGCTCTTAAGGTTCAAGGGCACTGAAGATAGGTAAGTCTGCAGCAGCAGCAGCAGCAGCAGGTTCTGGGCTCCTAGAATCATTTTTTGCCCTCCACTGTCCCCATTCCCGGCCAAGAGCCAAGGTGTTTTAGCAATACAGGTGCCAGAGGATGCCTGAGTTATTACTGCCAAAATTACAACCCAAAGTCCTGATTTTATCCATAAAAATCTCCAATGTTTTGCATGCATGTATTATTGTTCTGACACATTTATGCTTTCTTCCACTACATTCCCGTTCATCTTTTTCTATAATTATTCATTCTTATGTTTATGGAAGAAATGTGGTTATTGTTACTAGTATTATTATAACTACTTAATGTCATTTTTGTACGCTTATACAGCTACTAAATAAATACTAGGAATACATTACCTTGCTTAATCCTTTTAATAATTCTGAAGATAATAATTGATAGCTTTTATATATAAAGGACACAGATGTAAAAGTTAAGTATCCTGCACAACATCAAACAGGATTAGTAATGGAACCCAGAGCTCAGATTTAAACCCCATCTGTCCGGTTCCTGAGAGAGTTCCCGACCTCTGTGACAGAAAGTAGGAATGGAGACTCAAGTTTTTCTCAAACTTGTCAAAGCTTCTGATACAAATGCCCCATTCCTCAGTAACCTTACATATTTTCTTACCTTCACTGGGAAATTAGGTTTTTCTATTCTTACATTTTCCCCTCTGCTTAGATGTCAGGAGGTGAAAGCCTAAAAATATAGTAGTGACCCAAAATAAGATGGTTTAAATCCTGTTTCCCTGAATATAGGGAAATAATTTTTCTTGACTTTTACTTTTTAGTTTGTCAACAACATATTTAAATTCTATTTTTCCTCTCTCAGAAATTTTGCAAGACAAATACTTTAAGTGGAGCTATCTCTATGTATCCAACAATGAAGTAATGATTTCTGATTCGTCTCTGATAATGCTACTTTTGATTATTGAACATCCCAGGAGTGCTCAGGGCTCTTTTAAGTATATATCCTGACACTACCGCTCGACCAATCAATTCCTCTTAAGGTCTTCAGTGTGCTGTTTGATGAATGGCTCAGTATTTCTACAGCTGATATTCATAACAGATCGCACTCCGTGGGCATAGAGCCTGGCTTTCTGCGTTTCATGGTCGATTTGCATACAGCTAAGGAAATGTTCCCCCAGCCATCACTGATCGGTTGGAGAACAGATATATCAAATACTATAGCTACCCTAGAGGAAAAACAGATATAAATCAGTTAAAATGTTTGTCTAGAAGTCTACAGTTTATTACTAAGTGATGATCCCTTTACATTTTTACTTTGCACTGAGATGCATAAAACAATTCTAAATGGCAACATGACAAAATAGAGCATTCCCCCACTGGAAACTTCAACCTCCTGGAGACTGTGATTCAGATTTGTTTCGCATTTGCAAGTAGCCCTGAAGAACCCCCAAATTTAGGAATAAGTTATTCATAAAACTACAAGTTTATTCAAGTGGCATAATCCATATTGCCTAACAGAGATTGTCCCACTTAAAATCAGAGATGACTAACTATCTCCATTAATTCTGACAGTCACCATGAGGGCTGCTCCTACTAATATGATCTCCTCTTCGTAATTTCTACCTGCCATAAACCTATTTTAGATTTTTATGAGAAAACACACTGTAAATTTGTTTTGGTTTGGAAACCATGGTCAAGCCAAGTTGTTTATATAGTTTATTTTTTCATTTGTCCTTTTATTTGGTCATTCATTGAAGAAATTGATTGAATGTTTGCTCTATGATTAATAAAGATGTATACTCCTGGACACCTGAATGTTAACTTTGAAACTTGTTATCTGCTCAAACTGGAACTCCACTACCTTAGTGCTTTGTAGACCTGAGCCCTTCCTTCTCAGGCAGGCCTATCCAGACCACCCAGTATTAGTAGGTATCAAACTTCCATGAGATCTTTACGGCGTTTTTCACGAGTATCTATCTATTCTGTACCTACCTACTGACCTGTTGTTTATCCTAGCCACCATGCCCCCATGATCTCATGCATGTACTCATGCACAATGAAATTTAATTCTATAGGGCAGGGAACTCATTCTGTCTTGAGGAGACAAAGCAGGCTTATGTTTAACAACTCCAGAGACTTCACATGAGACAAGGAATGTCTCTCCTATCCTCATGAGCATTTTTTTCACACAGTTAAGTGACTTGCTCAGTCTCTCTTCTCCCTTTTTTCCCTACTGGCTCTCTCTTCTCCGTTGCCCTAAAAACAAACAAAGGAAAAACAAAACCAAACCAAAGTACTTTCTTTTTTGTAAGCAAATCTATTCAGTTCAGTTCTCTACAGCATCCACCTCAAACCTAGTTCAAGGCCTCCTTTTGTATTCCAAAAGATTTCATTTAAACTTTGAAATTATAGTTTATGACTTCACA